>NC_142649.1:61000151-61303181 GCF_055504915.1 Nelumbo nucifera
CTTTGGACAGCTGCTACAGTCTCTGATAACCTCCAAGAATCAGCTGAAAAAGGGATCCTCTTAATCTTCCAGCCCTAGGCAACTCTCATGTGGTTGACTAGATCAGACTCACATGAGAAACCCTAACCTGGCTCTGATACCAAGTAGTCGATCAAGACTACAATCAGTCTTGAATTCGAAAGCAAAAAGAAAGATTTCAGAAGAAAAGAAGAAGAGAGGGAGCAAAGAAGAAGCACACGAAGGGTTTATAGAAAAGAGAGAGAGGGTCAATCATAATGATCTGTCGACCCACTCTTAATATTTATATATGTTGACTAATTGTAAAAGGGCTGAATTGCCCTTATTGCTTACATGGCACATAAACTAATAAAAAAGCTGAAATAACAAGCTGTAACAACAAACTGAAATAACTACCAACTAACACTGACACAACTAACAAAAAACATATGCTATGCTGCCATACGAACACAGTGGGGACCACAGCAGTGGGGTCCACATCAGTGTTCTCTACCAGAACTACCTTTCAGCACATCACAGTTATTATTGTTTTTTTTGTGTGTTCTTTCAAATTCAATTTTGACAATATTAGAAGACCTGTTATTTTCTGTTTTAATTTTAAAAAATCAACATCAATTGTTACAAAAGTTCGGTAATATTGGTAGGAAGAAATGATGAGAGGAAAACCAGGATATGAGCATTTGAATGAACCTCTCCACATACTTGTTGAGGCAGAATTGCCAGTTGAAATAGTTGATGCTCGCCTATTGCAAGCGCGTGAGATCCTTGAAGATTTGCTCAAGCCCATGGTAATTTTCCCTTCATTCTACTAAATATCATGTATCAAGAAAGGATGATTTTGCTTTCTATCACTGTCTTAAATCTTTTTCAAAAAAAATCTCTTTTATCCAGGATGAATCTCAGGATTTCTTTAAGAAGCAGCAGCTCCGAGAGCTAGCAATGCTCAATGGTACACTCCGTGAAGAAGGCTCACACCTCTCTGGTTCTGTGTCCCCCTTTCACAACAGTCTTGGCATGAAGAGGGCCAAGACAAGGGGGTAAATCTGCTGCTAGTGTTCTTGGAGCTTGTGTCCTACTTTTCTCCTGTGCCAGTCAATACCCATGTGACAGGTGTCTCTTTGCTGGCCTCTCCCAAACTGCCTTCATGGCATTGGCACTGATTCATATTGATTCTAACTTTCCGTGTAAGTGTGTGTATCTGCTATTGGGGGGGGGGGGGGGGTCGTTTGATCATAGTATAAGGGAGAACCATTTTAGGTTCCAATGATTTGCTTATGTCTGACTTTATCAAGTTCGATTGGAAAAAAGATCTCAATTTGAGTCTTTCCTCATATTATTTATATTTATTATTTGCTTGGGATGATGTTATGCATTGATGTGGGTTTGGAAGGTTGTTGTAAAGAAAGATCAGGAATTAGTTTTGTGTATAAAAGATGAGAGAAGAAAACATACATTCTCTCAGTGTAGGTGGATGTTGTATTATCAAGTACTAACTGTAGATTATATTAGGTTTTGGAAATGGTGTTACATTTTTTCACATCAACTTTATGCTTATCATCCTTTACATTCTTCTCGTTACTTTGATTCTTCCACTGCTGCCATTTTTACTTGATTGTTTCTTTACTTTCAATTTTTCCTATGAACTTTTATCTTTGGATAGTTTAGAGATGAGTGAGATGAGTCCACCACTGTAAGCAAGGTTTTTAAAACCGAACCGGTCAGGGGTCTGGTTTCTGGGTTGAACAGTCTGACCGTTCGAACCGAACAGAAGGCCTGTTCTGACAAAAATAAAAAACGGCCAAAACCGTTGGACAGTTCGAATGGTTCGACCACCCAGGTCAGCGGTTTGTTGACCAAATCAATGGTTTTTGGCAAAATAACGGTTCTGGGGTAAAATGGAACTAGTCACCTGACTGTTCTCGGTTTTTCCGATCCGACCGTCTGGTCCGGTCGGGTTTTGAAAGCAGCCCGGTATATGAGACTCCCACCAATATGGGGTCCGGAGAGGGACAGATGTACGCATCCTTACCCGTGCATATAGGGAGAGGCTGTTTGCACCGAGGCCCACCCTCAAAAATTAGCTACTGCTAGCGGCAACTAACTTGTGCATCTGGAAAGGACTGCTACACTGGTCTGCTGGGTGCAAATGTTGTACACATTGGGAGAGGCTGTTTGCACCAAGGCCCACCCTCAAAAATTAGCTACTGTTAGCAGCAAATAACTTGTGCATCTGGAAAGGAATGCTACACTGATCTGCTGGGTGCACATGCTGTACACAAAGTATGAATAGGTTAGAGGACATCATGAGACCAATTCAGCAGCCACATTATTGTGAGCACATTCAGTAAGTACTCGACAAATATTCTGATAGCTGTCTTAAAATTTGTTTAAATCGTTACGAGGATAGGTTGAGGGTATTTAATGGGACAGGTATCACAATTTACTGTTCATTGTGTTTATCTTGAGTGTGTTTTGTTTTATGGGCGTTTCGTGATAAGCATTTATCAAAATGTTGTTATGTCATCGTTAAATCAATATTTAGCATCATTTAATCCATCATGGTGATCTGTATGTATAGATAGTCATAAAAATTGGCATCGATTTATGTGCATGTTTACCGTTGGAGAAAGCTTCGGTTAGGTATTTATTCATTGTTTTGCTAACGTGGCACCAAGTGGTGCCTACTTGTCATAAATGGTTCGCATTATTACTTTTCCCGGTTTTTAAGACAAATTAAATACAAACATTTAGTTAATAAATGGAAGTTTTACCAAACACATACCTTGTGTGCCTACCTGATCCAAACTCGGACACTACAGTTGCACATTGGAAATGTGTGTTGTCATTCATGGAGAGATGTTAGTGATTTATGGATGTAATGTCCTCTTAGGCATGCCTGACACATTTTATGATCTGCACTCTTTTCTTTGTAAACTATGATATTGCAACTGATTTAGAACTTTTCCAAAAGAGGCTGATTCGTTGGTTCAAATGCTCAGGGTACAAGTCTTCTTGCAATACATCAATGAGAAATATCAGCGGAACATACCAAATATGAAGTCTTTTTAGAGAAACAGCATGGCAAGCCAAGAGATCAGATTCAGTCCTCACAAGACCATATTCACACTGTAATCACAACCACTTGCAACCATGTGTCCATGTGTATCGGGAATACTTCCATATTTGTATGTTTTTATTCATGGGGAGATATTCTAATGCAGAGCTGCAAATGGCTGAGGACAGTGTAAACACGGTCTTGTGAAGACTGAACCCAAGTTCACTAGCCAACTGGTGAACAATCATGATACCATCCCGCTTAGTAAACTGTATTGAGCACCGGGAGAGAACTCTTGCAACAGCAACCTGCAATGGGCAACAATGGCGACTGCTTAGTAAATTAATTACCTTGAAGAAGCAAACACAGTCCAAATATTTTTCCACTGCACCAAGTAGTGGCCTTCTGTTGTGGTATTCCATATCTGCATCCATGAAAGAGTGATTTGATAAGCTCTTAGTAAATTAATTACCTTGAAGAAGCAAACACAGTCCAAATATTTTTCTGCTGCCCTTTTTAGAACAAGTAAGCTATAAGCATATACATCTGTAATCTCATGGGGTGTATAGGGTTTGAAGTATCAATATCTATCGACCTGTGTTAGCTGATAAACGTATCGGCCATGCATATATATGATCAGTTTGCGTTACCCAATTCGAATCAATTCTATTAATGAGTGATACTCATTTGGCACAAGGTTCAAAATACTGCAACGTAGGTGGTGGTATGGACTGATATGTATACGTTTTCGGGTGTCGGCAACATAGGTGATGTGACAGGACTATGTCAAAAGTCAAATTCTGAAACTATTATTACAGTGTTTGGTTTGAAGGAAAAGGTAGAGAAAAGGAAAATATAACAAATAGAAATGTTTCAGTAAAAAATGGTCTCTCAAATATAAACAAAATAACAATATTTAGGGAAATTTTCTGATTAGTATTCTGTACTTTGGGTCCAGTGTCACTTTAGTTCTTAAACATTAAAAAACGATAATTTAGTATCTGAACTTTCAAAACTTGCCTATCTAATACTTACCATTAATCAGCTCTTTTTATCAACCATTCAAATATTGACAAAAAATGAACAATACCAAATCATTGTCTCTTCTATTCAAAAAAATTGGGATTATGTCTCAATAGGCATTCTAGTGACCCTAACATTTTTGAATAGAAAAGGCAAGTAATTGGGACTATTCATTTTTTATCAGCGTTTTGATGATTGATAAAGAAAGTTAAATGACACTCAAAGGGCATTTGTGTTTTTTCAAATGCCACTTAACAACTAATTAATGGTTGATTAACGGTAGGTGCTAAATTAACACATTTTGAAAGTTTGGGTGCTAAATTGTTACATTTTAAATTTTGGGGACAAAAGTGACACTAAACCCAAAGTAGAGGATACTAATCAGGAATTTTCCTAATAAAATAATACTTGGAAGAGTCTCTTCCAATTTTTTCGTTTTTTAATGAAAGATATAACAAAAATTTCATTCAAAAAGGATGTACATGAAAAGATAGACATGAGGGGAAATTGGATAAACAAGGGTTGCAAAGGAAGTTTCCATTCCAAGTATTGATGAGGTCTATATTGTATAAGACTTCTTTAAAGGTTGAAACCGATGGTCAGATTCAAAGCATCGGAGTCTCTCTTCTCTTCATGCACATTTACTTTCTATATTTCCAATAGTCATTGGGTCAAGTGGGTTAATTGTGGAAATTCTGGATTTCTTATTAGCAAAAAAATATCCATCCCTATTGTCAAAGAACAATATAATTAGGCACCAATTGCATATGGGGAATCTTAATTTAAATCTAATCTTTCATTTTAACTTGGACGATTTGAAATCAAAATCGAGATAATAGAAGGCTTCTGCCTTATCTATGGCAAGTGCTTATACGGTCGGTGCTTCAAGCTATGAGAAAATCAAAAAGAGATTTTTAGTGGATTGCTATTGCTTCTGATTCACCACATAAATTTCGATGGAGCTCTTGGGAAAAACTATCAACCCAAATTGAATGGTGGTCTAGGGTATGCTTGACTGGTCTTATGAGCAAAGCCCTTCTTAAGAAATTGGCTTAGCAGTTTTTTATTCAGGATAAGAAATTATGGGTTTCTCTTTGGAGAAGCAAGTATTTGAAAAATAAATTTCTATTTCCCTTTAGGATTAAATCTTCTGTGTGTTTTGGAAATCTATGGCTCTCATTCTTTGAGAACTTCACTTGGAGATTGATTATCTGGTTAATCCTTGGACAAGTGCCTTGGGTTAGATCTCGTGATTCTTATGTTATAATAGAAAATCCAATCTCTTTATCTTTATTGCTATTTAAGATTGCTGAATTCATTGCTCATGTGGGTCATTGGGACATAATCTTTTATTGCAACAATATTTCTCCCCTTCAATGATTGATCTCATTTTCAATAACCCAGTGGATACTGAAATTTCTTGAATCTGGACAAAGGATAAGAAAGGAGTCTTCTCAGAAAAAAGCTTATTTGGAATCCAGAAAACATTTGTTCTCTGAATCATCTGATCAACAAAAAATATACTTCAAATGGATTTGGAAATTGAACTCTGGACAAATAATCACCCCTCTTTAGGCTGTGTTTGAAAACAATGCATGTAAGTGTGAAAGTAAATATGTAGAGTATAAAACGGTTCATATAAATTGCAAAGTTGGGTTAGTTTTGCAATGACAAATTTACCTTCTTATCAAATAGACTTTTAGCTGTATTGGATGCAAACATGAATTTCAACAAAGCATATGCTTTTTTTTTATCAAAAGCCCACTTGAATGCAAATTTACTTCTTTTATATTGATATACTTTTACATCTTATTATCAATGTAAATATGCATTGGTATGTCATTTGTCAATGCATAAATATAATATTGCCAAACACAGACATAAGTGAACCAGAGTGCAAATTTACCTTGAACCGGAATTTACACTCCATTTGCATCATTTCCAAACACAACCTTATATGGGAACATGCTCTCGAGACCGTTGAACATTAATTTTCTCCTACCCTTTTTTTTCTTGGCTGTATACTTTTTTTTTTTTTTTGGTATTTAATATCACACATGACACACCACTAATAACCCCTTCCCCTTTCTCAAATCAGTGGTTGAGGGAATTGATTCTACGTCAATACTGAATTAAACCAGCTAAGATACCAACATGACACCCCTCGGTTGGTTACCTCGGCTGTATACTTTGGGTCTCAATGGAATTTATGTCTTTCAAGTGTGTTTAATGGATCTTGGGTAAATTGTACTGGTCACTTAATAACTTCTATATCTGGAAAATATCTCACTCATGACATTCTTGGTTGGTTTGCAATGGTTTCCTATTATGTCTGGTATGCCAAGAATGAAGAATAATTTAGACAAATACTATTTCTGTTTAATGGATTATCAATTATATCAAATCTCTTTTCTTCTCAGTCATGTGGGTATTATTTCTTCTTCCTCCATCTTCTTCTTATGCTTATATATATATATATATATATATATATTGTTCTCAAGGTTTTGTTGAAGAGGCAGAATTAATGGCTATCTGTGAAGGATTACAGAAGACGATGCAACAGGGATGGCATAATTCATTGATTTGTTCGGATTCTCACCTGGTTCTTCAAGCACTACAAACAGATTACTCTACTAAATCCTTACTATTTTCTCTTGGGCCAGTACACTTTTGTCATGTAAATAGACTTTATAATTATACTCTTGTCCATATTCTAGCTCAATTTTCTAAGTATTTAGATCATTATATTCTAGCCCAATTTTCTAAGGGCAGCCCAGTGCACGAGGCTCCCACCAATGTGGGGTCTAGGGAGGGACATATGTATGCAGCTTTACCTATGAGCATACAAGCACGGGAGATGTTCCCAATTCACAATTCACGGGAGATGGGTTGTGGGATGCCTATGGGGAGCCCTTATGAATTACATAGAGAGAGATTGTTTCCATGAGTGTTCTTTTTTTGGATTTTGAGAGTGGGGAAAGTTAGTCGATGGGAAAAATCCCATTGACCAAGAATCCCATGTTCTTTTTTCAGATTTATGTAGGGATTAGGGAAAGTTTATTTTCCTGGATATCACTTATTCGGATAAGTGATACCCATCTCCTAAGGGGTAAATAACTTTCCCACTTGGGGGGAAGTTGCCAACACTTGAATGGGACAAAAATACCCCATTTAATAATGAATTTTTATCGTTAAAATGGTCATTGCCTTATTTACATGGGAAATAAAAGAAGATGGGTAAATACACTTATCCGGGTAAGTCTTTCCTAAAAAACACTTACCCAGGTAGGTGCATTTACTCGAATAAATAACTTACTGAAAAACGAACAGAGATTTAGTGATATTATGCATTTATGGGATAACAAATGACTTGTTTTTTATAACAAGAGGAATGTTAATAAACAAATGAGTTAACAATATTCTTAGAAAATTTGCCCTAGGAACAAGGTGGGACTATGATAAGATGTATCTAGTTTTGTCCACTACTCTTGTTCTTGTAGAGTGAAAAAAGTCCAAAGAGTAGCATAAACTCATTGTTTAATATCATTATTAGCCAACCGCTTTACTTTGATAAAAGACAATCACTGACGTTATAAAATAAATTTATTTTTTATTAGCTTCCCTTTCTTCCTTCCAAATAAACTATAATTAGTATACATTACATTATTGTGCTTACAAAACCAACCACATGGGTTCTCCATGTTAGTGTATTTGTAAGCTCTATATTATATTGATTTCTAACTTGGATCTTATAAACTAATAATTATTCCCTCATTCTCCTGTTATCTCCTTGATTGCAATTTCAATCACACATTATCTATGATTTGGGCAAGTCTGTTTCATTATAAAATATCTATGGATATTTTATATGTCAATCTCGGAGAGAAATTATCAAAATATTATTGAATAAAATTGCTCCTTCTAATAGCGAAATTTATGGATAAAAATGATTAATTATTTAAATTACTTTAGATAATATTTATGTTAAAAAATAAAAATAAAATACATTTATTATACTTACTCGAGTAAATACATTTACCCATATCATTAATAATTAACCAAAATTTGAACATGTCCCTTTTTTATATCTTTCATCTCCTATATTTTCTCCTTCACTTTTTATTGCACTTTCATTCACTGTGGTGTCATAGTATTAAGAGATATGGAGTCCCATACCCCAATAAAAATAAAAAGTGACCGTGGCTATATCATTTAGGCCATGTTTGGGAGTGCTTAAGTTAAAAATAAGTGCTTATTTGAATAAGCACTTATTTGCATTTGGCACTTTTCAAGTGCTTATTTTAAAAAATAAACACTTATTTTATATTGGGCGTTTGGTAATATTTTTCTCTAGCTAATAAGCACTTAAATAAGCATTTGTGGCTATTTTGTCTTTGATTTTCTTTCAAATTTTCAAAATATACCCTTTGAAAGTATTTTTATAAAAACACTTTGAACTTTTATAAAAATACTTTTATGAAAGCATTTTTATAAAAGTAATCTTATGAAAACACTTTTACAAAAGTACTTTTATGAAAACACTTTTATAAAAGTACTTTTACAAAAGCACTTTTAAAAAAATATTTTTATGAAAGCACTTTTATAAAAGTATTTTTGTAAAAGTACTTTTATAAAGTACTTTCTTTAAAGTGCCTTCATAAAAGTACTTTTGTAAAAGTGCTTTAATTCAGCTAGGGGTAATTCTATAAGTGGTATTTTAAAATTCAAGTAGGGATAATTTTAGAAGAAAAATTTTGAATAAATGCTTATTGTATAAGCACTTAAAAAAAGCTAGAAATTTGGACTTAAAAAATAAGTCTTTATTTTTAAAATAAGTACTTATTTTGTGCTTATTTCTCAAATACCAATAAATGTTTAATGACCCAAATAAACACTTTTTTTTTATTTTTAAGCACTTCCAAACATTGCCTTAATAAAAAAAATGTTTTGTAAGATTTTGCCTTGACTTTAATCATAACCAACAGTGGTTCTATTGTTTCTTTGATTTGGGTTCATTGTTTGGTTTGGTAGGGACATGCCGTGTGCAAATCATTCTCTCTCTCTCTTATTGTTCTTGGCTCCATTCATTGTAAGTGCAAACTGCTAAGGCCCTAAGCGTACAATTTTATTTGGTAATGCCTTATTGCCTTACAAATGCTCCATATATCACAAATCTTCAACCTCCCGTCATTTCAATTGGTCCAACTCTCAGTAAAGCTGGATCCCTCTCACGTAACCTCAGAGTACTGGTGTAAAAGATAGACTAGTGAGTAGTAGTGAGTGATGAGTTTACAAGAGAAGGGAGGAAGGAAGGAAGTTTGGAGTTCATGCAACCCTTGGTGCCACGCCCTACAGACAAGGTGGGACCCATGTCTGATCTTGTACTGTACCATGTCTTTTCGTGGGTCCCCCCAACCTTGTGTGTTACTGTTGTGTGTCTGGTGTGGGGGCGAGGTAACCTAGAATTTCATCAAGCTTCGACATTTTTGTGTTGATTTATTTAATTTTTTTCAGGTAAACCCACGTTGTAATTGTATTTTGACTGAGGCTGAGGTAAGACAATCAAACAAAAGGTGGAGAAGTTTGCCAGATATACGGATTTCTTTCCCTCAGCTTTCTCTCAGCCGAACTGGGTTTCTTTTCACGTATCGGTCCATTTCCGACTCCTGATTTTTGTTGTGGCTGGCTTCTCGACATTTTGGGAGTTGGGACTATCCTCATATCTGAGTTCTCTTCTGGGTTCTGGCCTCGTGGGTCTTCTAATCTACCTTGTTTGTAGCCCTGTGATTCAGATTGTGAGTTCTGGGTTGGCGAGAGATGTTTCCTGGTCTGATCCAACCCCACGAAGCGGTTGTTCCACAGGAAGAGATTCAGGGCTCGAATCACCGAGGGGACCCTTGCTTGGTCCTGACTTCGGATCCTAAACCACGGCTGCGATGGACTGCTGACCTCCACGAACGTTTCGTTGATGCCGTCACTCAGCTCGGAGGGGCCGATAGTCAGTATTCCTCCGTTTATTCTATTAATCTTCTATCTTCGTTACAATAAATGAAGTCTGCTCAGAACTGGCTTCTTTTGTGAAATGGGTTTTGTCTCTTTTGGGTTTTGTGAAATGGGTTTCGTTTATTTATTGTTGATTCCATCATTTGATGGCAGTTTGGTGTTTCTGCTGTTATTGTGCTAACTTACATTTAATTTTCTGTAATTAGAGAGTTGGTGTTGCTGCTGTTATTTGTGCTAACTTACATTTAATTTTTCTGTAATTAAAGAGTGTTTGAAATGCATTTCTCAGTTTACTGTGCTTTGTTTGTCTGAGTGTGTTTGCTATTTGCCATTTCTTTTTCCTTTAGGGATTTGGTTCGGTATTTATCAATGGATGATTTGGTAGCTGCTAAGTTAACTATTTTCGAGTCAAATTGTTATGCATAAGCATATTTTCTTAGGTTAAGTCCTAAATGAAATCGATACTATAATTCATAACCCCAACCATCCGCCCCCCCCCCACAAAAAAAACAAAAAAAAAAATCATGTCTTCCCCTTTCTCCTTTCTCCTATTTGTTGTTTGCGTGCATATACTTTAATATACAAATTATCTATTCTATTTCTATGTGCTTGTGTTCTTTTCTTCGCTTCAAAATTGCTTTTATTTGGGCTTATTATTCCCACAAATGTATTTTGTATTTTCCAGAAACATATTATTTCACTTGGAGCTTTTACTTTTTCAACTTTACAAGTCTGGCCTGGACTTTAGAAAAGAAAAGCAGAGATGATACCTTGGTGAAAATGATACCCTGGTGATGCTCTTGTCCGGATCATAATAAAATGAAGCTTTTGGCATTGAGAAGAAAACCGAAGTTTGAGCCATGGTTGCAAAACCGGTTCCTTGTTTTCTTCCTTATTTGGATGGTCTTCAACATTTTTAGACTACTAACACTTTTCAATTTAGTATAGTTACATGGGAATACATTTGCTTTGCATTTTCTTGCTGTGGACTTATTCTATGGCCCCATGCTGTGCAAGTCTGGTTGCATATATGATAGCTTTGCACTTAATTGATAGTTCTAGTATTCGGATTACTTGTTAAGAAAATAACTGATTTCTACTTGCAGAAGCAACTCCAAAGTCTATCATGCGGACAATGGGCGTCAAGGGACTAACACTTTTTCATCTGAAGAGTCACCTCCAGGTTTCTTTCCATTACTCGATTTCTCTAGTTTTATGTTGGAAGTTGCAAATGAAAATAGTATTGAGAATTGTGTTATACAATCTGCATAACAGAAATACAGACTAGGTAAGCAATCAGGGAAGGATTTGACTGAGCCGTCCAAAGATGGTAAGATTTTTGTAACTCATTCTTTTTGTCATGCACCAGCATTTATGAAATGTTATTCTTCCATACTTTCTGTCCATTTTGCCAGAAAAAAAATGTGATAGATATTCCTAATATTGTTGTATGACTTGAACTTTGCTTAATGGACTTCATTTGGCTAAAATCCAAGCTGGGAATCAGTTTTCATTTATAGAAAAAGAGAAGTAAATCATACTTCCCTTTCTCTTATGAAAAAGTTTTTTTATATACAACTTAAAATGAATGACCTCTGAGTAGAAAAATTTTCACATTTAATCTGACTTGTTTTACCATTTTACTGGAGGAACCCCAGCTTCATACCTTTTGGAAAGCCCACACAACGGTACCTCCTCTCCTGGCATGTCTGCTTCTGATTTAAATGAGTAAGATACATGTTCCATCTGTCTTTTCTATGAAGCTCTTATCATGATGTATATGCACCCACATTCTATCATTCAGTGTTTGAACGAGCTAAAGTTCCTACATTATGGGCCATGTCATACTTAGGGGTTATGAAGTTAAGGAAGCACTAAGAGCCCAAATGGAAGTGCAAAGGAAACTGCATCTGCAAGTTGAGGTAAGTCCCTTCCTCATTTTGAATATCAACTCTGCAGTGGATTTCTTTGGAAGCTTTGAAATTGTTTTGCTAATTATGTGGGTCTTGGGAATTGGAAATGGCTTTGTGGTTGCCGTAGAATTTTGACAAGAAAATAAAGGGAAGAGAGCACTGTTGGTAGTAATGAATTTCCATGTCAAGCTGGCCTTGGCAATGGGAAATGGATCTTGTTCAGGTGGGGATGGACAATAGGTAGGGAACTAGAGGATAACACAGTTCATGGTTATAATTTTCCTTCCTTTACCTTCCAAGTCTTGTAACTATTGTTCATAAATAATAAAAAATAGAGTAAATGATTAACCATCATGATCCCATGGATGTATAATATAATAAGTTACTAGTAGTTACCAAATCAACGGTTTTCCTGGGATATCAGTTACCAAATCAACACTTGAAATCTTCTCACCTAATTTTACCTTTTTGTTTGCAGGCTGAAAAGCATTTGCAGATATGCAAGGATGCAGAAAGAAGATACGTGGAATCTATGCTTGAAAGAGCATGCAAGTTGCTTGCTGGCCAAACCATCAGCTGTCTGGTTCCTGATGCAGAAGGGCATGAGCTTCCAGGATCAGCACCAAAGGCTTCTAGAACAAGCTCTTCTCATGAACCTACAAGGTTCTATTCTTTACGTCCGGCTGAGGCAATTAGAGTGCAAGTCCCTGAAGAAGAGCCTCCTAATCTGCAGCCCCCTAGAGCTGATTGTTCCACTGAAAGCTGCCTGACTACAAATGGAAGCCCTGCAGGATTGTCTTTAGAGAGTTCTCCAGCAGGATGTAAGAAAAGGGTGCGGAGCTTGGACACAACAGATGCTCTAATTTGGAGTGAGGCTTCAACAAGAACCCAAGACATTGATGCAACTCGCATTGATCCTCATGTGATTACTGGGTATGGCAGACTTGGAGAAATATGAGAAATGGTGCCTTTTTGTTCTCTGCTTTTTTTAGCACTTGAGCACTTAAAATTAAAATAGTCTAATAATGGCTAGCTGCTCTGATATGTAAAATGCTGGGTAGAGAAGGGGATTAAATATTTAAATTGTGCCAAGCTGTAAATTTGTAGCTTCTAATCACTCAAATATCAAATTGTTAAATTCTCTTTAATGCCTAATTAATTTTGCGACATTGTTCTTAATTGCCTTCCTTTCTATTTGTAGTGGCTAAATGGCTATCAAGTTAACCTGCGTACCAAATATCAATTGGATTTGAATACACGTTTCATTTAATTTGTCTTTTATCAGGTGGATGGTTCTTTGGTCTTTATCCTGATGTAGTATAGAGCTCTGCAAGTAATCAATGTTTATGTACGTCAATGCTTAAATTTTTCTAGTTCTAGCTAGGATTGGTAGTTGATATTTTCTTCAGTTTTATGAATTCAATTGGGATTGATTACAAAATTCAGTCAAATGAACTTAATCAGTCCTGATTGCCTATTCCCCATGAATTCAAGTGAGATTGATTAGAAGTTTCTAACATCAAATCACTGATCAAATTTCAAAGCTCTGCAACCCGGAATCTACAATAAGAACAGAGAGGCTGATCCAACGGGTAAAATTGGAACCTCTTTTTTCTACTGCTTCATTGTACTGGTGGTTTTGTCCATTCTTGCAGCCTGCTTCTCTGATTATGAGATTCTGATGGTCTTAATTGCACTGCCAAAGGGGGTAGACCACCGTTGGATTACAATAGACTGAGACTGCGTACTGGAGGGGTCTACAGTCTACTGCCCAAAGGCATGGTGAGATGCGTACGTTCACTTTTTAGGCAAGAGCCATGCAATCATCCAGATTTTGATTGTAGCATCTCTTTACAGATGGTCATCGAAAAATCTCCAATCTAGTTACGGACGTACCAGATTCTGGTACAGTATTTGGGACCCCACTGTCGTTTCAGCTTCAGGAATCCAAGACCCCTTTGTATATTTTTTTTCAAATTTCAAATACAAAGAGAATAATTGGCAATTTACAAATTGATTCATATTCACTATTTGAGAATAAGGATTCAAATTCAATATCCAGGAATCTTATGCCTATTTATATCATTTTCATCATTAAGATGGCGTTTGGAAACATTGTATCTATTAATTTTTGTAAAAAAAAAAAAAAAACCAATTTTCACGTATCTTACTTCCTCTCTGAAGTAGTGTTTAATGGCACCCAAGGTTCAAAGTATTGATACATATCGGCCTGCATTGTGTCGGGAGCTTTTGGATATGTTTCTAGAGGGGTTGTATTGGGTCAGACCATGGTTCAGAGGGTAGTTGAGAGTTGGGATTTAAACCGACCTCTCTGAACCAGTTTTAAAAAAATAAATAAATAAAACATAGAAAAAGTACCGACATAAGCCGATACACCCTGTGTCGATACTTTAAACCTTGATGGCACCTATAACTCAAGTCTTGAAACTAGGAATAAACAGAAATAACATTAGAACTTGGAGTT
Organism: Nelumbo nucifera; assembly: GCF_055504915.1. NCBI lineage: Eukaryota > Viridiplantae > Streptophyta > Magnoliopsida > Proteales > Nelumbonaceae > Nelumbo > Nelumbo nucifera. The sequence continues at coordinate 61,014,649 of NC_142649.1, forward strand.
TGTGCTGGATTCAACTTTTCTCTCAATTTTTTTGATGAAATCAGTTTCAATACCCAACACCACATCAGACACTAAAAAAGTTGCTTTCTTGAACTGAAGAGGTAAGGATTTTGGACTGTTCATTTTCTGTCCAATGTTTGAAACTTTGGATGGTTGATAAAGAGAATTAGATGACACTTTGCAAATGCCACTTTGACGGTTGGTACTGTTCATTGAATGTGCTTAATGCTTACTATATTGTGCGTGGTTTCTCCTAAGTACAAGTAATTCACTCTTGTCAAACAAAGCAGTTCACCGGTTAGCCAAGCATGAATGCTTGATTTCTAATTACTTCACCTAGTCTCAATAACCCAGAACTTTTATCCTCTATTATATCTTAGTAACTGTGACTTGTACTAGTCCTTGTTGAATGGAATTTGCCTTAGTGCCTTCCAAAGAAAATTACAAATATAGAATGAGTGTATCTTTGTAATGTATACATATAATTATATATGCAAATGAATACAAGGTGGCATTCGGCACATCTGAATTTTGAATTGAAAGAGAAAAAAAACTCTAAAAAGCTTTGAAAGCAATATATAAAAAATTTGTTTTTCTACTTTTGTAGACATCTGAATACTATGAAGTTGTTCAGTGCATTTTAAAAATTTACCCCTCAAATTGTACTTTAAATAGAAATAATGAAAATGATTAAAATATTATGATATTATAAAGTAATAATGTCCCTAAGTCTTGGAGTTTGTTTAATACCATTGTCGTTTTCTCAATCACAGAAACACCTTGAAAAGTGATAAATTATTTCAGGTTATATGTAGGGGTGTTCACAGTTTAATTAACCAAACTGTAGGACTTTTTTTTTCCAACCGAACCAATTTTTCAATTTTTGGAAAACTACAAACTGAAACCGAACCAAAACCAATCGGTTAACTGATTGATTGTATTGGTTTTTGAATAGTTTGGTTCTTCTGTCTTTCAGTTTTTTTGAATTTATAATATATGTTATAAATAAATAAATATATATATAATTATATAATTATATAATAGTAATAATAGAAATATATGTAATATATTATATTATAAATAATATATACGTGTATACACACATGGATATGTATTTCAGTTATCCACTGATTTTTCATATTGGTTAACCAAAACCAAACTGATCAGTTCGATTCATCAGATTTTTTTGATTTGATTTTATCAGTTTAGTTTGGGTTTTTTTTTCGGTTTTTTAATATTGAGCACCATTTTAGATAAAGGATGCTAATATTGAACACCATTTTAGATGGTGTTTGACATCATGATAGCTTCGAGTGAGGCGTTTTCTAGAGGAAACTGAAATACCACATTACAGCTACAAAACACCACTTTTGTTGTTTTAGTGTTGTTGTTGTCATGTAGGAATAGTGGCAACGTTTTCACCTATAAATCATTTGGTTCAAAGTGTTTTTTATAGATGGTTATTGGTGATTTTTTATAGGGTTTCCCCTCCCCTTGTTCAAAAGGAGGTTTTGATAGGGTTTCCTCTTTCCTTGGTCCAAAGAAAAAACTCAACCATTGCATCGTGATGCACTAGATAGGATGCACCCATGCCATATCAACATCCATGTTGGAGCAATGTTAGCTAAGTGTTTGAAGAAACACATGGCTATTGCTCATGATTTGCAGGATGTTTGGTTTCGTAGGCGTTTTTTCAATAAATGCCACCACATCAACGTTGGTGTTTATTGGGTATGAAACCACTGTTTGGTTTCAACATTTATCTAATAAACGTGAAAAAATGTAAGTGCATTAATTTATGTGAATTCTTGTTAAATTCTCGCTTCCCCCAATGGCTAGGTGTTTCGTGAAATGTAGAGCTTAGTTGGTGCTGACGTGTGTTGGCATCAAAGTTGCAGAACTATTGAACCCTAACTTTACTTGGAATCTTAATAAACTTCATCAATTGTTTGACGAATCTACCATTGGCCACATTCAATCAGTCACACCTCAACCCAACCAACAAGCAGATTTGCTCATTTGCAAGTACAACGCTTCGGGTATATACTCAGTCAAGTCAGTTTACCATTTTTTCAGTCGCGCACAATGTTTGAGCTCAAGTCCACACTTCAACTGGAGGTTGCTATGGAAAATTAGTGCCCTATCAGTTTCAAATGTTTCTTTAGAAGCTATTATGGGATGAGTTACTCACTAAAGGCAAATGTCACAAGTGGTTTAACCTCCCAGATCAGCTTTGTAACTTCTGTAAGCAACAACAGGAAACAACTTTTCATGTTTTTTTCAGTGCCCCTTCGCAAGAGTTGTTTGGTGTAAATCACAAATTGGGTTAAATCCAGCATCCTTAACACCCCAACCAGTGCATGCCATTCTATCAAACTGGTATGAGTCAAGTGCATCCACTTTGGTAAGTCCCATGCCCAGCTAAGTCTAAGCAACTTCAGCTTGCTCAGTTACTTCATTTGGAAAGCACGCAACAAGCTGCTTTATTTTTGAAAACACCATCCCAGATCTTCCACCTGTTGTTCATATAGCTTTTCAATGCTGCACCCAAAAAATAGTTCCCTCTACAAGTGCTCAATCTCACTCCCCCATCTCACCACACCCACCTTGCACATTGATGGATCGTTTGATCTAGTTACAGGGAATGCACGATGAGGGTTCATCATCAAACATCCCAATGCCAAGTTACTCATTGCAGAAGGCAGTCCATGCTGGGCCCTCAACAGCTACGATGCTGAAATGTGAGCGTTCTCAATGGGCCATGAAGCAGCACTATCACGTGACATTACACAATTTCTGGTCTTTTCTGATAGCTCTACCTTGGTGGATCTTGTAAATACAGATCGGCAAGCTATGCAATGGATCGAACAGCTACATCGCAGCAGCATCAAAAATCTCATATCAACTTTTACGTCTATATGTTTTGTACATTTTAATAGACAATATAACCAAACTGCCCATCTTTTTTCTTATACATCTTGTATGAGGCAGTTAAGTATGCACTATGACTCTAGCAGCTCCTCTCATGTAATATTTTCAATGATCAAATGAAGTTGGTTGTGTCAGACAAACTTCTTCGACCAAGAGGATAAGCCATCGTCAGACTCACAGAGAGGGCTTCTTCCCACAATAAATTGGTGGCTATGGACGCCGGTAAGTATGCCATCAAAACCATTAATCTCCTAGCTTGACACCGGCAAGGACCTTCACCAACGATTTCTCAATTGACGAATCAGTGTTTTAATTTGTTTGCAAACTTTATAACCAATTTCTTGTCGCTGCTATCTCTTGCTAGTTACTTGGAGATCGGGTACTAGGCAAGAGAGGGTAGGAATAGATTGGTTGTTAGAATAAATAAAGGGGGAGCAAATCAATCCTTAATGTTGTAGAATCATACCAATACCATTCAATATACGAAGAACAAGAAGCCATGTTGCACCCCAAAGAATATCATGTTGCAGTTATCAAGGAGGTTTAAACGTAAATACCTGTATCCATCGCAGTAGTTGAAACTCTTGCGGAATGAGTGATGAATCAATGGTTGGTCGACTGGTGTGGCTTTCTTCAGTTAAATCTTCCTTCTTCCTTAGGTTTTCTCAGCTCTTTGATTCTAATGGGGTAGAACAAAGAGGGTGGCTAGATGATTTAACATATTGGGAACCATAACCTATGAGCCTTTATATTTTGACCTAATAAGATCCCATTAAGCCTATATGGGCCAAAATATGGTATCCACTCATTAAGCCTCATATCCTTTTGTTGAAGTCTACGGGTTTTGCATAAATGAATCACTTGATTTAGCCCACTTACAAGATAGCCCATCAATGCAATTGTTTCATTGAATATGTAAACCCACTTAACAGAGATTAAAACCTAACAATCTCCCACTTGGGCTACATATGAGAACTGAAACAAATATATTGAAAGAATTCCTTATGTGTACACTTCTTATGCTAATTTCTTTAGACTTCTCCTTAGTTTCAATCTGGTCCATCTCCTGTACTAATATGAGACCATGACGGCTTTCATCACATATATGCGTGACTAAGCCTTTCATGCTCACCATATCAATGCATTCAATGACATAGATCAAGTATGGATGAGTGGCATGGAAATTACATGCAATGTGATCTCAAAACATGCCTATTTCCAAATGGTTCAACTTTATTCTTTAGAGAGATCAATCAAAAATCACAAACATATTCAGAGATATAGATGATGGAAAGAATCATAAACTTTATTATGTGTAAATGTAGACATGCAAACATGCTTTAATCCATAGTACATCCAAGAGCAAAAGAAGAGAAAACTCCCACTAAATCAAGGTATCACAAAACATGCCTATACCCATACGAGCAGTGTGCTCATGAAAGACCTTAGGTGGCAATCCCTTGGTCAACGGATCCGCTATCATGGAGTTTGTCCCTATATGTTCTATGCAAATCTGACCACTTTGAACTCTTTCCTTAACATATAGAAACTTGATATCAATATGTTTATTCACAGAACTCCTGTTGTTATTGGAATACAGAACTGTAGATCTATTGTCACACAATAACTTTAATGGCTTTTCAATGCCATTAACCACTCGCAGCCCCGTGACAAAGTTACGCAGCCATATCCCATGATTGGATGCCTCAAAGCAAGCTATGAACTCTACTGCCATAGTTGAAGGGGCTATGAGCGTCTGTTTGGCAGTTTTCCAAGATATAGCTCCTCCAGGTAACATGAAAACATAGCCCGAAGTGGATCGTTTGCTGTCTTGGCATCCCGCAAAATCAAAATCAGAACACCCAATGATCTCCAAACTGTCCTGGGTTACTCAAATATCTGCACAACAGTCCCACTATAAAGGCTATATCGGGACGGGTACAAACTTGAGCATACATCAGACTTCCTATAGCCGAGGCATAGGGAACCTTTTTCATCTCCTTTATTTCAAGGTCTGTTTTGGGGCACTGACTGAGACTGAACTTGTCTCCTTTAGCCACAGGCGTATCACCTGGCGAACAACTTTTCATGCCGAATCTGCTTAGCACCTTTTCGATATAGCCCTTTTGTAACAATCCAAGAACACCTCGAGAGTGATCTCGTAGTATTTGTATGCTTAGCACAAAAGAGGCATCCCCAAGATCTTTTATCTCAAAATTCTTAGTGAGAAATTTCTTGGTTTCGTGCAGCAAGCCTATATCGTTACTCGCCAGCAATATGTCATCGACATATAGTACTAGGAAGATAAACCTGCTCCCACTGAACTTGTGGTATACACAGTCATCTACCACATTTACCTCAAAACCATATGAGGTAATCACTTGATGAAATTTGTGATACCATCGACGAGAAGCTTGTTTGAGATCATAGATGGATTTCTTTAATTTGCAGACCATAGACTTTGAATCTTTGGATTTAAAGTTTTCTGACTAAACCATATAAATCATTTCATCAATGTCTCCATTGAGAAACACTGTCTTTACATCCATCTGTTGTAGCTCTAAATCAAAATGAGCTACAAGTGTCATTATTGTCCTAAAGGAGTCCTTCGAAGAAATCGGAGAAAATGTCTCTTTATAATCAATGCCTTCCCTTTGAGTGAAACCTTTGGCGACTAGACGAGCCTTATATCTTTCAACATTGCCTTTTGAATCCCTTTTGGTTTTAAATTTTCATTTGCAACCAATGGGTTTCGAGCCTTTAGGCAACTCAACAAGATCCCAAGCGTCATTGTATTTCATGGATTTCATCTCTTCTTGCATGGCATTGATCCAATGTTGGGAATTAAAACTTTGAAGGGCTTCGCGAAGGGTGATTGGATCATCTTCCGCTAAGCCTACCGAATCTTCTTGTTCTAGGAGGAACACGATATAGTCATCTGGAATCGCACTTCTCCTTTGTTTGTTGGATCTCCTCAATGGCACTTCTTGAGGTTGTTGAGTTTGCTCTATGGAAGGAACTTCATTGTTGTCTTGAACCGGAATGGCTTCATGAACAGTGTCAGGAATTGTTGTCTGATCACTGTCGATAATAATATCAGGAAGAGAAATGAATTTCTCTTCTTGCAAGACAATTGTTTCGTCAAAAGAGATGTTCCTTAATTCTTCCCCTCCAAACTCAACATCTTCAAGAAATCTCGCATTTCCCGTCTCAAAGGAGCGGGTGGTGGGATCATATAACTTGAACCCTTGAGAACGTTCCGTGTATCCAACAAAGTAACAACTAACTATCCTAGAGTCCAATTTCCTTTCGTTGGGCCTATAAGGCCTTGCTTCAGCTGGACATCCCCAAATGTGTAGGTTCCTTATGCTGGGATTTTTCCCAGTCCATAACTCATATGGGGTTTTAGTTACTGCTTTGCTGGGTACTCGGTTAAGGATATACACTGCAATTTTTAATGCTTCTCCCCAAAGTGATACAAGTAAAAAAGAATGACTAATCATGCTCTTACCATGTCCTTAAGTGTCCTGTTTCATCTTTCAGCAACACCATTTATGCTAGGTGTACCCGGCATGGTGCACTGTGGGACGATACCACATTCCCTTAGAAAGTTAGCAAAGGGTCATGTACATTGCTCTCCTGATCCATCATATCTGCCATAGTATTCCCCGCCACGGTCAGATTTGACGGCTTTAATTTTCTTACCAAGTTGAAGTTCAACTTCAGCTTTATAAGACTTGAAAACGTCCAGGGATTGAGACTTCTCACTTATTAAGTATAGGTACGCGTACTGTGAAGTCGTCTATGAACGTACTGAAGTACTGCTGGCCATTCCATGCAGGCGTAGGGAATGGCCCACAGATGTCCGTATGTATCAGTTCTAAGACTTCCGTACATCTATTAGCACATATTTTCTTTGTGTTCGTCAATTTTCCCTTAATACACTCAATACAAACTTTGAAGTCCGTTAAATCAAGGGAATCAAGAATTCCGTCCGACACAAGCCTTTGAATTCTTTGTTTAGAGATGTGGCCTAAGCGCTTATGTCATAAGGAAGCGGAATTCTCGGTTAATTTACGCTTTGCACCTTTAGTACTTGCATGCAGGATTGTATTATGGGAAGCAATAGTCTCTAACATGTAAAGACGATCAATTAAAATACCGGTACCAATAACATTTGAATTTAGAGAAATACTAACTTTATTATTTCCAAAACCACAAAAGTAACTAGATTTGTCTAAATAGGAAATAGAAATTAAGTTCCGTTTAAATGACGGAGCTACAAACGTCTCAACTAAATTCAAATAACAACCAGTTTTTAAAATCAATCTAAAATGTCCTACAGCTTCCACAAGAACTTTATTGCCATCGCCTACAAAGACGAATCTTTCAGCATCAATTGGCGGTCAGCTCCAAATGCAACCCTGCATAGACACACTTATGTGAGTAGTAGCGCCAGAATCTAGCCACCAAGTGTCTATAGGTACAGAAGCTAAATTAGCCTCAGAACAAACTAAAGTGAGAGACATACCCTTCTTTATGCACCAGGCGGCGTATTTGGGACACTCTTTCTTCATGTGTCCTCCTTTCTTGCAGAAAAACAGGTAAATCCATCACCTTGCTTCTTCGCCTTTTTTCTGCGTGGGTGTTCCATTTGCAGTATCCTTAGTCCTCTTCTTTTTATTATTCTGAGAGGTTGATGCTAAGTGAGCACTTTCCGTCTTTTCTCTCTAGATTCTTTCTTCTTCTTGCATACATTGAGAAATGAGCTCATTAAGAGTCCATTTCTCCTTTTGAGTATTATAACTCACCTTAAATTGACTGAATTGTGCAGGAAGAAAAATGAGAACTAAATGCACGAGCAAATCATCATTTATCTCTAACTTTAGTGCCTTTAGTTTACCCGCAAGGTTCAACATTTCCAGTATGTACTCCCTTATATTTCCTTTTCCCTTGTACCTCATAGAAATTAGAGTAGCTAAAAGGTTGCTAGTCTCCGCTTTCTCATTCTTGGTGAAATACTGTTGTATCGCCACAAGGGATTCCTTAGCATTATTGCTCTCAGAAATAGAGCCCCGAAACGCTTCCGGAATGGAACGTTTCATAATCATCAGACTCATGCGATTAGAGCGATCCCATTTCTCAACTTTGGCCTCATTGGAATTGTCCTCAGCCGGGATTGGTCGCTCCGTCCTTAACGCAAGGTCTAAATCCATGCAGCCGAGAATGATTTCCACATTCTCTTTCCAGATCTTAAAGTTTGTACCATTCAGCATGGGAATGGCACTGATTTGAGCAGAAACATTATTTGCAGTTGCTGAAACTGAACAGAGAACAAAAACAACATATAATCAATAATAATATAAATTACAAAGGCAAGATACCCAGCACAACTTGACATTTAGTGTTTGCACAAAAACATCAATTGTAAATGGTACTCTCAATGCAACATTCAAACATTGATAATAAATCCTGTCAAACAATAGCCTTTCTTTGGACCGACTACTATTCACATGGATAATAGCTTTACAATATCAATATTCATCATCGCATGTGTGTTCACTGCCCGACCAAACATCAACCTTCCTTTGGGCCGATCAATGTTCGCATGGACAATAAACACACAAAATCTTTATATTCCAAATCAAATTAATTTTACACTGCAGAGGCTACTTTGGTAACATGCTGCTTCAATCAATTTAATTTGAAAAAAAAAGTATTCATCCAAAACTGTATTCATCGCATGCATGACAAAGTCAAAAATGTTCAAGGTTACTTCCATGCAAAAGGAGAGAAAAACGGACGCATGCAAATTACTTACGTGCATGCAAATCACGATTCCAAAAAAAAAAAAAAATTAAGTCGGTTTTGTAGACGAATCGAATCACTGATGCAAATTCATTCTTGGGTTCCAGAGACACATCGCAACACTGATGCGTCGTTGTTTTTTTCTTTTTTTTTTTTTTGGTTCCAGAGACCATCGCAACACTGATGCGTCTTCCCCCCCCCCCCCCCTTTTTTTTGGTCGACTGAAACCGCATTGAATCATCACAATGCGTCTTTGTTTTTTTTTTTTGGGTCGAAACAGCCTTGCTTCATGGCTGTTCAACAAGCACACACACAGTCGAACGACTATATCCTCAATTGAGATGCAACCACAAAGAAATCGATCCAGAAAAGAAAGAAAAAAAAACGGTAATCCTAATAACCCAACATGATATAAGGCTCTGATACCACTTGTTAGAATAAATAAAGGGGGAGCAAATCAATCCTTAATGTTGTAGAATCATACCAATACCATTCAATATACGAAGAACAAGAAGCCATGTTGCACCCCAAAGAATATCATGTTGCAGTTATCAAGGAGGTTTAAACGTAAATACCTGTATCCATCGTAGTAGTTGAAACCCTTGCGGAATGAGTGATGAATCAATGGTTGGTCGACTGGTGTGGCTTTCATCAGTTAAATCTTCCTTCTTCCTTAGGTTTTCTTAGCTCTTTGACTCTAATGGGGTAGAGCAAGGAGGGCGGCTAGATGATTTAACATATTGGGAACCATAACCTAGGAGCATTTATATTTTGACCTAATAGGATCCCATTAAGCCTATATGGGCCAAAATGTGGTATCCACTCATTAAGCCCCATACCCTTTTGTTGAAGTCTACGGGCTTTGCATAAATGAATCACTTGATTTAGCCCACTTACAAGATAGCCCATCAATGCAATTGTTTCACTGAATATGTAAGTCCACTTAACAGAGATTAAAACCTAACATTGGCATGAAAGTATGAAACCATATTCCTCCCATGGAGAGAGATTAAGCACAGATATGCATCTTATTTCTTCAATCAACTCTCCCCATGAATCTAATTTTATAAATGAGATGAAGCCTTCATATGTTTATTGAATAGGAATTTCTTATCAGATGCTATGTTTAGAACCAACTCTCTCCATTAACCCAAACCAAGTTATGAAACAAGATGGGCCTTCTAGAAAAGATTACCGACCCATTTTATTTAGACAAACAAAAAAGAGTGGTGATTATCTGATTAAATTTAATCGAAGTTCTCACTTTCACTTTCATTCATGACTGTTTTCACTGTCTTCACATTCTATTGCAAGAAAAGATCCTACACCAGTCACTATACAGAGAATGATTTTTAAACCACCGTTGATCCGAATGGTCAAACCATTCAGTCCAGGAACCATCTAGGCAATTGGTTCCATTTTACCCAAATCCGGTCTTTGGCCAAAAACTGTTGAATCAGTCAATGACCTATTGACCTGGACGATTGAACCATCGACCCATCGCCCGTTCAATGGTTTTTTACTGTTATTTTTAATTATTTATTTTTATTTTTTTGTTAAAACAGGCCATCCATTCAAATTGGAAGGTCGAACCATCAACCTGAAACCAGTGAATTCCGTTTCCATGTTATTTTTTCAAAACCATGATACAGAGAGATCCAAGAGCTCCATATTTTAATTCTATAAAGTGCCCGTTCCCTCCTATGCATAGAGAAAAAAGTAAAAAAACTTCAATAAGCTTTCTGCACAAAACATGCTTTTTATTTTATGTTAAAACATATACTCAAAAATGCAAGAAAAGAACAAGGGGATGGCAGTTAGCGGACTCCAAGTAGCTGGGCCGGGCCAAGGCTGAGATAAGTTTAGGAGAAAAAAAAGGATAATCTTCATATAAGATACACTGTTAGATATCAATTTCATACTAAGGACCTATACCAGTCATTTTGACCGTTGGATGTGGTTTGCATCCAAGATCCACTGTTGGGTCTCAAAATCGGCCATTACGCGCAAGCATGAATAATTTGGACCATTAAATCAACTCAATGGCACCCAAATATCAAATAAAAATGTCACACTAAATCACCCATATGGTTGTTTCATGAAACGTCCCACCAAACAGCCAAACATGAGAAACATTTATTATTGTTGAGTTGGAAAGTAACTTTATGGGCTATTACTTGAAATGCCCAACCAATCAACAAGAACAAAAAGAGTTTAAAGCACTATTTTCCATATAAATGTTTTTTTGATAAACACCCCCTCCCCCAATAAACGCCTTGGGGACTTTCTAAGGCATTTCAGTTTTTTTTTTTTTTTTTCTTGAAACAATCCATCCAAATAGGCATTTTTACCATTAAACTCAAAACACCTCCATGACGCCTAGTGTACTTGAAACCAATATTTTCGAACCATAGTTAACTTGGACAGTCGGACCGTTTGGCCCGAGAACAATCTAGGCAACCGGTTCCGTTTTGCCCCAAAACCAATCCTTAGCCAAAAACCGTTGAATTGGTCAACGATCCGTTGACCTAGGCGATCTACCCATCGACCCGCTCAACATTTTTTTGCCATTTTTTATTTTAATTATTTTTTTAAAATTTTGGATTTTTTTTTTCATCAGAATGGCCTGTCTGCTCGAATTGGATGGTCGAATTGTCGACCTGTAAACTGGTGCCTAGAATGGTTCCAGTTTTAGGTTGGATTTTAAAACCTTGCTTGAAACGACAACACCACGCCAACCTCATAGAGCGCTTCTCATACCGACCTCATAGCATGTTCTAGCCATAGATCAAGAACATCTCCCATTCTAGTATGCTATTATTCATGAGAGATGTTCCTAATACACATTCAGATTAAAATGAAGGGAAATTTATGGTAGAGGTGTAAAATGGGTTGGGCCATCTACAAGCAGGTTGTGCCTAGCATGCATGACATCTTGAGTTGGGATAAGCTGAGGATTTTTGGCCCTTGACACAACATGGCCTACGACTTGTGTGGGCTTTATGGTGGCATGGCTCACATGCACACGACATGTCATGTGTCATTGGCCACGTCAATTGTAGTCATTTTATACCCGTCATAAGGGGGTATAGTGGAAAAAATAATCCCCCACAGTTATAAACAACTATTTTTTGGGGTATTTGTGTATTTTACAAAAGGGGGTGTGAAAATGACTAAAATGCCCCCAACATCTATAAACAACTAGTTTAGGGGACATTTCAAGTAAAGCGATAAATGAACTTTATAAATGACCAAAACACTTCTATAAACAACTATAAATGGCTAGTTTAGGAGGATGTTTCTATCAATTAAATTATTTCGAACCCTTATAAATACCTCAAGCCTTACCATTTTCATCACAACAACAATCATTCTCATTCAATCAAAAACAATCTCCCATTCTTATACTCTCATACTATACTTTATACTACTCTATAGTATATTCTCAATTTTTTATAGGGATGACAATTTCCCCCATAAAACTAAGGCCGCGATCTGCCCCGCCTCGAATGGGGTGAGTTTCCCCTGACCTTAAACAGGGACAAGGTGGGGATGAGGAATATATTTTTGCTCCTAGCTAAGGACGGGGTGAAGACGGGTTTTGCATATAATTCCCCGAACTTGATGGTAAATTAGTAAAATATTCCTAGATTTAATATTGATTTTTTAAAATATCTCTAAGTTTTCCCTAAATACTTAAAATCCCAGGATCCCATAATTCCATTTCTAAAGTACCCCCAAATTGTATTAATTCAATTCCTAAAATACCCCCAAATTCCTAATCCTATTTGTAAATTTTCCATAAATTAAATAATATTTAGGTGGTTGCCTCGGGTAAGGAAAATTTAGGGATTCCCTGTCCCACCACTGGGCATGGGGGCAGAATATCTTGACTACGGGGCAGGGATGGGGAGGGGGTGCCCTGCCCAGCCATCGAGGATAGGGTGGGGATGGGGCAAAATATCTTGACTATGAGGTAGGAATGAGGAGGGGGTGCCCCGCCCCACCACCGAGGATAGGGTGGCGAGGCAGGGCACCCTCTCCTCGTAGCCATTCCTAATTTTTTTTTTAAATTTCAACAAGAAATTAAGCTTGATCAAGTGTCTCAAGTTGAAATTGGCAATTTGGGAGACTTAAAAGCTTTGCATTCAAGTTGAAATACCAAATCAATAGACCAGACTCCGAGGACCGAAGTGCAATTGTTGGGTTATTTGAATTTTCTTTTATAAATTTTAGATTTTAATATTTATTAAAAATTTAAAATGGTTGGTTCCTCTCATATCTCCTTTCAAACCCAATCTAATGTTGGCTTTAGTAATTTTAGGGTACTAATAAAGAAAATCGGTGATGTTTGAAACTATTTTACTATGATGGATGTATTGGGAAAGGGCATAAGAGCAATTTGCATTAAATGTAAATGTGATTTTTACTATCAAAGTCAGAGTAGTATTGGCACTAGGGGTAAGCAAATGGGTAGGTTCTACCCGGAACCGAATGGAACCAACCCTACCCAGTTTGCCACAGGGTAGGGTTTGGTTCCAAATTCTTGGAACCAACCCCCACCCAGGCCGATTCTAGGGCCTAAGGGTTTACCCTACCCAAACCAACCTTGGTATCGACCTTACCCAATTTGTCACAAGGTAGGGTTTAGTTCCAAATTCTTGGAACCGACCCCCACCTAGGTCGATTCTAGGGTCTAAGGGTTTACCCTACCCGAACTGACCTTGGTTGGCCTTGGTGGAACCTGCCTTGCCTTGAAATAAACCCCAAAATACTTTTGGGGATGTGAAGATTTGAACCCAAGCACTCATAGTTACAAAGGCCATGATCTCACTTGACCATTGAGTTACTTAAGTTATTTGATCATTTGTTTTTTTTTTAATATTTGAATGTGTACAATATAAGTAATGTAAAAGGTAATATTTACAAAATTTAAATTTAAATTATAAGCTTTGAACCATATAATGATAATATACATATTAAGTTACTAAATTTAATTAATAAAGATAATATAACTTTTAAACTATATATTGACCCCGAAACCACCAAGGCTAGAACTGACCTTCACAAGGTAGGTTCTAATTCCAAAAACTTGGAACTGAACCGAACTAAACCATGCTCACCCCTAATTGGCACTGGCCATTTGAAAAGACATCTAACAGTCTGTTAGCTATCCAACATAGGAAATTTTGATATTTTAACTTGGTGGAAAGTACAAGAAAATAATTATCCTATATTTATCGCTATGGCACGTGATCAACCCCTTTGGTATCTACAATAGCATTGGAATCTTGTTTTAGTGTAGGAAATAGAGTGTTGGGTGAAAGGAGGAACTGGGTGATTGGTGAAACATTGGAGATGTACATTTGTCTAAAAGATTAGTTTGATGTAGAAGATAGACTTGAAGAAAATTTAGATTATAATAAATTTTGAGATTTTCATCAATTTTATTTTTACCTTGTAAGTTATTTGTAAATTTTTATTTTCTATTTTGTTAGAGCATTTTCAATTTCATTGTATTTTTTTTTTTCAATTTTATTTAACTAGTTTATATTTTTATTGCATGAACTTGATTATTCATATAGAATAAATTTTAAGATTATTTTTTTTTTCAAATTGTTGTTACAACTTACAATCATTGAATTTGTCATTTTTTCTCCAAATTTTCTTTTTTCTTTTATTTTTTGTTTTTTGCTTTTTTTTTGTAGTGAAAACAAAAAAAAAAGAAAGAAAATAAAAAATATGGCCCAACTCAGCCCAAGGCCCACTCCCACTTGTTACTATTCCCAACTATACAAATTCATAAAGATTTATGAGGTGGACTGAACAATAAAAGCCTTCCTAGTCCATTACATCATATATTCTTACCAAATTGTCATTATACTGAACAAAAATAAGTATGAAATGTAAGAAGCATTTTTATAAATGATGAAAATGGAATGCCAAAATTAAAATCAACCTAGAAATGAAAATAATGTTATAGTCAAATAATAAAATTTAAAAAAATAGAAAATACAAAGAATCACAAAAATAAATTTTGTGCATAAGATATAATGTTATATATTTATAAAAAATAAAATATTGGGTACATCTATAATATTATATTGAACAAAAATAAATATTATACATAAGATATAATTTTATCAATAATGGAAATGCAATACAAAATTTAATGTCAACCTAGAAATCAAACTTTTCTTTGGGTCATGGGTTAGTGGTTTAGGTCAAGTTGATTGATTGATGATAAGATAGTTAAATAATAAATATTTAAAAAGTAATAAAAAAGTACAAGTAATCAAAATAATATATAAAAAATTATATACTAATTATGTCAAACAAAAATTAAGTGTAATAAGCAAAAATTATTTATATAATGTAGATGAAATATATAATTTAAAATTGATCCGAAAGTAAATCTATTTTCTTGTCTAAATGATGGGTCAATGATCCAACTTTTCAAATAAATTCATGATGTCATAATTGAATAATAAGTATTTAAAAAAAGATTGAACACAAAAAATAAAAAATTACAGAGTTTTGACAAAGAGATTTTTGGAGCATTTCTAATGTTATATAATCATCATATTAAATAAAAATTATTTTTATTTAAGACAGAAATTGAATACAAAATTTGGTAGTAGTAGTAGTAGTAGTAATAATAGTAACAATGTAATTTAAAATTTCTGCATGTACACATTTAATACAAATATTTAAGTTTATTTTTAGTCATGTTATTACCTTTATTCATTTTCAATTTATATCTTAATTATGATATATTTAAAATTTAAGTAATTAATATGAAAAAAAAATCATAACGTATGATATTGCTGATCGTCACAAACAATTCATTTAATGGTGTTGTTCCAATGGAGATCGGAAAGTGCATTTTATTTTCGGTTCCAGTGGAGATCGCAAACAATTCATTTAATGTTGCTGATCCTTTGTAAGTTTGTATAGATAATCACCTATTAAAAAGGTATAAATAATAACTCATTCTTCAATCATTTTATTTCAATTGTTAGCACTTAGCTGCTTAGAAGAAAGAATTTGGAGAAGCTAAAAAATGGGTAAATCACCAGCTATCATTTATGTAACCATGAATATGAATTACAGGCCGACTTTGGATACACCCATCGTATGGCTACTGACAAAGTCTTGACTATCTACTTTGCTTCACAAATCACAAGTCAAAAGAAAATGCAGCCTACTACTTGGAAGGTGGAATGAATTGTCCTCAATTTGTGTTAACCTAGTTAATTATTAGGTCCAATCTGTCTGCACCGTATGTGCCCACATTCAATGGGTAACCCATTTATTAATATTGATGAATCAAGAACAACGTTACATGCTATCAGCTTCAGTAGTACTTCTGTAGCCACGACAGTCTTAGTTCTTGCATAGTTGCATGCATCCCTTTGCATCTTTCTTCTTCTTGTTCTTCTGAGCATGGAGTGCTTTGGAATTAGCAAAATTTGCTCATCTTGGATATATATCGAGGCAATGGCATCATGACACAGACGTTGTCACAAGGCATCCCATCTTCTGTGTTTAGAGTTGTGCATGATGGGCGTTACCATGCATATCCCATGGTTCTCGAAGCTAGCCGGAATCTCTCCGGTGAATCGGTTGTTGCAGTGAGAAGTTACTCACACCACAAGAGAGAAGTTACTCGCTAGAGAGACAAATCCGGATATCGGAGATTCTGTGGGAGAACATTAGAAATTTCTTTCGGAGAGAAAAACAAAGGCTAGTATATTTTCAATGAAGTCTCGAGGTAGAAGATAATGAACAGTGTCTTCTTTTGAAGGGTAGTTTTGATATTATCAAAAATTTTAAGTTGTATATGTCATCACCTGATGAGATAACTAACATTGATTACCATAAAGACCAATTTAACACTTTTTGAAAGTTTGAGCATTACAATAACACGTTTAAAAGTTTGGATACTAATTTGACACTACCCCAAAGTTCAGGGAACTAAACTGAAGTTTATATTTTTTTTTTGAAAGAATGACTAATCAGCCCATAGCCACACGGGCTACTAGTAGACTATGTGGTGTGTGTGGGGGGGGGGGGAAATAAATCAACTTAAAATAAGAGAAATTTTGGGATAATGATTCATAACAAGAAAAAATTTAAAAAATAAATATTTTTGTGAGAAGTAATTATATAGGTATTTTGAATATTTTTATGTCTCTTTTTTTTAAAGAAGGAGAAATGATTTATGCCTTTTTTTAAAAGAAAGGGATGTGCAATTACCAAATTTTTGTGTAGGTTTCAGCAACAATTTTCATCAATGTACCCTAAAAATTAAAATTAAAATATTATACTATTGAATTATCTTCACTAGGACTAGGCTATTTCAGGGAAGATTCCGTACCGTCAATCATACTGGTCATCAGAGACTCCGGTAACGTTGAAGGGGTATTTCGGGCAGCTCGAATACCTGACCGCGGGCAGCTTTGAGTTCATTGCCTTTTCGTGGGCGAAGACCAGGCGTTATGATTGGTGTGAGCTGTTGAATTCTATGCTCGTTTCAGACCATTTTCACTTCAAAACAAGGTAATCATTTAGAAAATTGACAGTTCAATGGTTAATACAAACAACAAATACACATTTCTTTTTCCTTCTCGCCCCTGCTACTGTTCTCTTCTTTGGTTAAGTGTGTATCTCACGAACTTTTCGGAAGCAGAATTTTCTGGGTTCACGTTATTATACTTGGGATAGTTCTGGATTGATGAAAGCACACTATTTTTTATCTGGGTATGCTTGTTTTGTGAATTCAAAATGCTTTCTTTTCTTTTCTTTTCTTTTCTTTTTCTTTGATGCCTGGTGAATAGACTGGTTCTGGTTGGTAGTAGACTTCTCTGCTGGTTTTCATGACAGCTTTTCACACAGACTGGTTAAATTTTGAATTTGAAGAAGAAATTATGAACTGGGTTATGTCTGGAACTTATTTATCACTGGACAGAGTTTATGCGTTCGGGGACTTTATTTTACTGAAATGTGAAAACATGAATTTATGATGTAAAATGTGAAACTTTCTACTATTAATATCATGGGTGTTATTTATTTTCTTTTTGTTTTTTTATCATTTTAGTGGAAAGATATGGGGGAACCATTTTTTTTTATGGTTTTGGTTTCTAACGCTAAAAATTGTTTGTATTTCCGTTCTTTACTTCTTCTCCTGGAAATTTTTAGATCTCTACTGGAAATGTTTCCTTTACTCTCTCTCTCTCCTTTTCCCTGGTTATTTTGCGGAATTGATTAAATTCTCAGGAAAAAAAATCACAGATTCAATGATGGACAAACCAAAGCCCTTTATCATATTTTTCATATATATATTTTTCATAAAACTCGGCTCAACTCAGCAACGCCTTAATCCCAACTATTTGGGGTCAGCTACACGAAATCTGTCTTAGGCATTGAACCCTATCAAGAACCATGTCTAATGCCCTAAAATTGCATATAGCAAGCAATTCAGGATTGATACTCAAATGGAGTTGAAAGGTTTTTATGCTGGTTCCTGACCTGACACAACTCTCCTTTATCCGGGCATCACACTCTCCTTTCTTCCAACATTTTTCTTGTGCATTTTGTTCTTTCAAGTGGAGAATCATGTTAACTATTATCATCTATTTGGTGGCTTATTTTATGTTAAGTTTCCAATTACCATAAACCAAATCTTCCATTAGCGCTTCTCATTCCATTTCTTAGATGCATATTTATTTATTTGTTTGTTTTTTATTTTTAGCTTGTTTGCCTCAATCTATCTACTACTTGAAGTTGTGAATGGTCCATCACTTCATATTGACTTCCGATGAGAATTATATGTTAAGAGACAATTGTTCCATATATTCTGGTCAGCAAATCATTTTAGTGAGGTCTAATAAAGTTTATTGGAGTGACTGTTTTTTAACTTCTTGTTTTCTTTACGTAGATACTAGGTATTCATGAAACAATCTCAATTGGTTGATAATTAGTTGGTAAATTTTATTGAAAGTAAGAGAAAAAAGGTGAAATGTCAGGTCTGCAGACTAGGGAACAAAACCCAGAAAACCCTCTCTGAGAGATCTGCAATATCATTGTAAGAGAAACATGATGAACCTCCATTATTCTGGTACTCTTGAGGGAATTCCCTCTATATAGAAAATCCCTTCTTATCCCTTATTTTTTCATGATCTATTCAAGCAAGATGTTTAGTTTGGATACCAATGATGAATGATCTAGTCTTGCTAATGAAATTGCAAAGGGGCCGCAGTCCTATTTTACATAAATCTATCTGGTCACAATCTAGTAAACAACCTCAACCTCAACCATATTGAACCCCATAGAGAAGAACCATCTAAATTATTGGAGAAAATGGATCAATTTAAACAATAAATATACAATAAGTTCTAGTATTTTGAATAGTACAAATTATGTACCAAATAAATAGTACTACATGTACTGGTAAAATCTTGGGCTGGTAAGCATTGTAATGTGGATTTGAGTCTGAGAGTGGCCACTTTGTGTGAAAAAGTGCCTAAGGTTAGGACAGTATCCAGTATAAGTATACCCCTCCCAAGACTCCAGATGGCCAGAACCAACTTTGAGTTATGGCCTTATGTACCAAATAAATAGTACTCAGAATCTGAAATCAAGTTTTATAAGATGCAATAGCAGCAACTGTACCAAATTTGAATAGCAAGAATTCCATTAGCATCATAAATATATTATATCTAAAAAAACTGTAGTGATACAGTGGACCAGACCTGATATATTTACTTGTGGTCCCATAAGTTCAGTTTTTTGTTGCTTATTTTTGTTTTATGCTTGCTTTCTTGTACCGTTATAGGTAGCAGGGCATTTTTGTCCTTTTACCTAATGTTATGTTAAATACATATAAATAATACTACTTAAGGTGGCAGTAATAGAGCATTCTGCCCCCATTCCTCTCCCATTCTTCTTCGCTTTTCTTCTCTCTTCTTCTCTCTTCTCTTTCAATTTCTGGGTTATTTTTCAACCTAAAAGTTCTGCTAACAGCAGTAACTTCAAGTTGGTATCAGCGCAGGTTTAGTTCTGCTCATGAATCTCACGTGAGCTCTTCCTAGCCGGGTTACATGAGATTTTAATAGGGCTGGAGATTTAGTTCTCTTCGTGGCCCGATTCTTGGAGATTGGTGGAGTTCGAAGCTTGCCCATGACACTTCTGTTCTTGGAGATTGCCTAGCAGTCAGGAAGAATCATAAAAAAGTTAATTTGAGGTGAGATTTAGGGTTTAAATCTCAGGTTGAAGGTGCCACCCTGAAATTTCTGGGTAGTCTTTTCAACTCTCCTAAAGTTTTGTAACAGGAGGTAGGGTTTTTGAAATCTCTATGAGGAGCAGCTGCTCTTTTTTTCATCTTTCTCCAAGACTGTTTCTACGATTTCCTTTAAAAGCAATATATCTACTAGATTGTTGTCCCTATTCTCAGTTTTGTTTTTTTTTTTCTATTCGAAAGGGGAGTCGAGCGTGTTCTTTTTCTTCTCTATGTTGAGCTCAGCATGGAGTTCTTTGGGAGTGAACAAAAACCTGCTGGAGAAGTTGCTAAAAGGGCTGTTAGTATGACTGATAACAACCCTTTTCAGATTACCACAATCAGGTTTGATGGTTCAAACTATTTGAAGTGGACTCAATCTGCCATGATAGCCATTGGAGGAAGGGGAAAGTTAGGCTATGTGACTGGAGACACTAAGGAACTATCCAAGGAAGACCCTTCCTATGCAAAATGGATTCAAGAAAATTATCTTGTGATGACATGGTTGTGCAACTCGATGCAGCCCCATATTAGCAGAAATTACCTTTGGGCAAAGACAGCCAAGGATTTTTGGGATAATATGAAAGAGACGTACTCACAACCACTTGATGTGGCTAGGGTTTATGAGTTGAAAACTGAAGTGAACAATCTGAAATAGGGGGAGAAACCTGTATCAATTTATTTCTCTACTCTAAAATCCTTATGGCACGAGATAGATCACCTTGAAACAATTGAGTGGGAGAGTAATAAGGACGCAGCAACTTATAATAAGTTGGTTGAGAGAAGTAGAGTTTTTGAGTTTCTTGCGGGTCTGAATTCTGATTTTGACATTGTTAGATAACAGCTTCTCACTAGGGAAAATGTTACCTTGTTTCAAGCCTACTCCCTAGTGCACAGTGAAGAGAGTAGGAGGGAGGTTATGCTACAAAATTCTCAAATGGAGGTAACATTAGGAGCTGCAAGACATAAGTATAGTGGTGAGAGGGAGAAAGAGATGAAGAATGAAGGAAAAAAATGTGTGTTTTGTGAGTATTGCAAAATACCTAGGCACACAATTGGAAGATTCATCCCCAATCTTGTACCAGAAAGACTTAAAAATAAGAAGGGAAATGCAAATGGAGCTGTTACATCAAATGGTTCTTCCCTTCTGGGACCTCGGTCTACTTCTTTGGAGGCCTTAGGTGTAGTCAAGGCAGCTTTGACTCAGTTGGAGAATGAAGCTAGACTTGTAGGATCATTTCATCCTACCTCTGCTACCACTGCACCTCCTTCCCCCACATCAGCTTTTGGCCTTTTGCCCACTTAGGTACAAGAGCCATTGCTTTTCATGCCTCTACTCCAGGTAACACTAACCCTACTTGGATTATAGACTCGGGTGTATCATATCATACATAGTTTTCAAGGCATCAAGGCGAGGCTAGGTGTCAGGGGGGCACCTAGTCGCCTAGGCGCCCGCTAGGCAATGGATTTTTTTATATAGAAAACATAGATCCTAAGGTAGTTCCCTAGGTACCATAGCCATATTTCCTTAATAATTATTCATAATTTTCATAAGAAAAGTATAGAGTTCATGTTAAAGTGTAGAAAATTGTTAGAGTTAGTAGATGTTCAAGACTGCTATCAGTCTTGAACCCTAATAGATTTCAGGTTCGAAAAAGGAGAAAAAGGTATAGAGGAGAGAGGAGAAAGAGTAGAGAGAGAGCAGTAGGACACAAGAATTGAAAGGAAGGACAGAATCTGAATGTTCTGCCGCTGCCACTTCTATTTAGTATTTATATGTTATGCTAGTTACATGAAAGGACAAATCTTCCCTTGGTATTTACATAACATATAAAACAATATAAAACTGAAATATAAATAACAACTGGAATAACAAATTGACCATCAGCTAACCCTAGGATGACTAGGGCACATTCTACCCTACGGACAGAGTGGGACCACAGCTGTGGGGCCCACATCAGTGTTCTCTACACTCCCCCTCAAGTATGCTAGTTGCATACTTCTTGAGATGAGACCCTCTCTTGTACAAAATGTCGGTCAACTTCAATGTGTTTGGTTCTGTCATGTTGCATTGGATTATGTGCTATATTAATAGCTGCTTGATTATCACAATACAACATCAGGGGCTTCTCATACTCAATACCCAACTCCTCAAGTAGAGATCTCAGCCATAGGATTTCAGCCACTCCGTTAGCCATTGACCTGTATTCTGCTTCAGCACTAGATCGGGAGACAACACTTTGTTTCTTACTTCTCCAAGAGACTAAATTACCTCCCACAAAAGCACAATATCCTGAGGTAGACCTTCTGTCATCAACACTCCCAGCCCAATCGGCATCCGTATAGATCTCAACCTTCATGTGGTTATTGTTCTTGAACAGTATACCCCTACCCGGGCATCTCTTCAAGTATGCTAATATCCTTTCTGCCGCAAGAAGATGTGTAGTTCTAGGAGAATGCATGTACTGGCTGACAACACTAACAACATAAGTAATATCTGGCCGAGTGAGGCAGAGATATAGGAGCTTTCCTACCAATCGCAGGAACATAACCTTGTCTTCAAGAGGCTCCCCACTCTCTGCACTAATCCTGTGGTTCTGTTCAATGGGTGTATCCGCAGGCTTGACACCTAACTTTCCAGTTTCTGCCAGCAGATCTAGGACATATTTTCTTGATGAAGGAGCTGTTTAAGGGACTCAACCTCATGGCTATCATTCCCTATCACCACAATATCATCAACATATACTACAAGTAGTGTCAAGGAGGACTCTACCCTCTTGATGAATAGAGTATGATCTGACTGGGCCTGTACGTAACCGAACTTCACAAGGGCTAGTCTGAATCTATCGAACCAAGTCCTAAGTGACTGCTTCAAACCATACAAAGCCTTGTTGAGCCGGCAGACCTTCTTACCTGTTTCTGCATCATAGAATCCAGGAGGCAAACACATGTAAACCTCTTCCTGCAGGTCTCCATTCAGAAAAGCATTTTTCACGTCCATTTGGTATAAAGGCCAAGTGTGACTTGTTGCAAGGGATAATTGGACTCGAATGGTAGTCATCTTGGCTACCGGGGCAAAGGTCTCCAAGTAATCTATACCATAAGTCTGGGTGAACCCTTTTGCAACTAATCGAGCTTTATACCTCTCAATGGATTCATCTGCATTGTGCTTCACGGTAAATACCCATCTACAGCCAACTGGTTTCTTTCCTTTGGGCAGATCAACTAGCTCCTATGTGTTATTTTTCAATAGGGCATCCATCTCAACCTGCATTGCATCTTTCCATTCCGAGACGGATAGGGCTTCTTGCACTGTTCTTGGAATAGGGACATTGGCAATGAAACTAAGGTAGGACCTGTAGGTAGGAGATAGGCGATCATAGGATAAAAACTGGGAAATACAGTGGGCTGTAGATGTGGTACAATGTCGTTTCCCTTTACGGATGGCAATCGGAAGGTCAAGGTCATCTGCAGGAGGTGAAATGGCAACAATAGAGGAAGTCTGTGGGCCCTGGGGCTATAATACCTAGACTTGGAGCTGCAGATGAGATTGGAGCTGGCCTGGACTGCTGATGACCGGGATCAACTTGCCTGCATCGCCTGTGATAGACCCTCAACTCCTGATCCCTCTGACCACCCTCACCATTGCAGCTCTCATCGCCCAATGGAATAGGTAAAGGAACTGCCCCACTCTCACTTCTCTCCCCCTGAAGAAAAGTACTAAAACCCCCACTCTCACTGCTCTCCCCCTGAAGAGAAACCCGAGGATAATAGGGTGTCTCCTCAAAGAAAGTGACATCCATGGAGACAAACTTCCTCCCTGAGATAGGATCATAGCAGCAATAACCCTTTTGAGTTTGTGCATAACTAAGGAAAATGCATTTGGAGGCCTTGGGTTCGAACTTGGAGTGATGGGGTCCGAGAAGCTGAACAAAGCAGGTACAATCGAATGTTTTAAGGGGAATAGAAAACAACTCCTCACTTGGGTATAGAAGGGAAAAAGGAGATCTCATATCAAGGACCCGGGAAGGAACCCGATTAATAAGATATACCGCCGTGAGGATAGCATCACCCCAGAAGCGAATAGGGACATTGGAGATAAACATAAGACTTCTAGCCACCTCCAAGATGTGCCTATTCTTCCTTTCTGCAACTCCATTCTGCTGAGGTGTATGAGGGCAAGAGCTCTAGTGTATAACCCCATGATTAAGAAGGTAAATGCTTTAGCAAAGTATTCCTTTGCGTTATCGGATCTAAGAACTTTGATCTTGGCATCAAATTGGGTTATGATCATTTGGTGAAAGTTTTGGGTCAAGGCAAGAACCTCATCTCGTGAACGCATGAGATAAACCCAAGAAAAATGGGTATGATCATCAACAAATAACAAAAAATATCTGTACCCACCCATGGAAGGGATGTGGTAGGGCCCCCAAACATCAGTATGCACAATATCAAAAGAATTATTACTCCTTTTATTACTCAATAAATAAGACTTTTTACAATGTTTAGCAAACTCACAACTTTCACACTACAACTGAGACAACTCAATAGACTCAAATGAAGCAGGAAACAGACTCTTTAGGGACCGAAAGGACAAATGACCCAATCGGTTATGCCAAAGCATAACCGAACTCACACTCTGAGAAACAAAAGACATCTTCTCTACTGACTCTTCCTGACGAGACCTCTCCCCGAGCAGATAGATCCCATTCGTCTCACGGCTAGTCCCAATCACCTTCTTCGTCTCCAAGTCCTGAAAAACACATCGGTCAGGAAAGAAGGTTACTAAGCAGTTCATATGCTTGGTAATACTACTGACTGAAAGGAGATTAGTATCAAGCTTAGGAACGTGCAAAACAGATGACAGGGAGATAGTATCTGATAACTTAATGTCACCCTTCCCAGAAATAGGGACCAGGGAGCCATCAGCAATAGATACTTTATCCCTACCCGAAGACAAATGGTAAGTGGTAAATAGTGAAGGCAAGCTAGTCATGTGGTCAGATGCACCTGAATCTATTACCCAACAAGGTTCAGTAGTACCTGGAGCTGAGGCATGGTAGGCTGAGGCTCGAGTACCTGAATGTGCGAAGGCAGATGTGGCAGGAGCTGATGGTGACTACGGTGGCTAAGCTGAACTTCCAACTTCCTTTTCTAACTGTATTAGGGCAGCCCGAACTGCAGCTAAGGTCTCTAAAGGTGTTCCTCTTGTGCCAAATGAGGATGCTGAACGGCCACATGAGCATTGCCCTTCGTGCTTCTTAACTTTGCCGGAACCAAGTGAGGATGCAGTTTCCAACATGTTTCTTTTGTATGTTTGGGTTTCTTACAATGTTCACATACCACATCCTTTTTGTCTTCCTTCCTCCTGTCCTTCTCTGAATCACCCCCTGATTTGGGTTTGACAGCTACAAAGGCTGGTGTGAGAGGCT
Organism: Nelumbo nucifera; assembly: GCF_055504915.1. NCBI lineage: Eukaryota > Viridiplantae > Streptophyta > Magnoliopsida > Proteales > Nelumbonaceae > Nelumbo > Nelumbo nucifera. The sequence goes on from NC_142649.1 coordinate 61,040,098, forward strand.
AAGGTTGCATCATAACTTTCCTTCTGGTCTCTTCACTATGTACTAAGGAGTATGCCTGAGAAAGAGTCACACTGTCTCTAGTCAAAATCTGTTGCTGCACAATATCATACTCTGAATTTAGGCCCACCAGAAACTCAAACACCCGGTTTGTCTCGACCTGCTTTCTATATATCTGTGCATCTTTGGGACTCTCCCACTCAAGAGTTTCTAAGTGATCAATCTCACGCCACAGAGACTGCAAGGTAGAGAAGTATACTGAAATCGGTTTCTCTCCTTGTTTAAGGTTTTTCACTTCACATTTCAATTCATATGCTCTGGCAACATTAAGGGGTTGGGAATAAGTTTCTTTCATAACATCCCATATCTCCTTAGTTGTCTTTGCCCACAAGTAATTTCGGCTAATATGAGGCTGCATAGAATTACACAGCCATGTCATAACCAAGTAGTTTTCTTGGATCCACTTGGTATACGTAGGGTCTCCCTTGGGGGGTTCTTTCACATCTCCCAAGAGGTACCCTAATTTACCTCTTCCCCCAATAGCCATCACAGCTGATTGGGCCCATTCCAAATAGTTTGATCCATCAAACTTTATGGTTGTAATCTGACCACCTGTCTTAGAAACACTACCATAACTATTGTTCCCCAAACTGCCTTCTGCCTGATTTTTAAACTCCATCTCGGTCAAGTCTCAAAAACAGCACTTGGACTATCAATCACAATCAAAACAGTGTAGGACCAATCTGTATTCACAGTGTATGTGCACAAAACAGGTGGAAATCTGATCTGAAACCAACTCGCAAACACAACAGCAGCAGTCCGTACAGTTCTCACCCCTTAAAAGAGTTCGAAAACCCCAAAAGGATCTGAAAAATCAGCTTAGAAGCAGGTCTGATATGCTTGGCAGAATTAGGGTTTTAATCAGTCCTTAAAGAAAACATTTCAGTTGCACATTCCAATCAGTACCGTACAGATAGACTTGCAGTAGGGTTAATATGAAACCCTAAAAGTTGATCAATGCTAACAAAACTTGAGGACAGCTCCAGGTAAATCGTAGGATTCAGTCTAACATTAGGGCTTGCCACAAGCTTATTAGGGTTTGCCGCAAGATCACTTTCAAACCCTAGAGTAGGAAAAAAGAACCCTAAGGCAATTCGGCCCAACAGTAGGGTTTGCTGTAAAACCCTAGAGAATAGAAGGGAGAAAACCCTAGAATGGTTCGGCCGCCCTTTCCAGATAGGTCCAACCTATCCTCTCTGATAGTACTTCTCTTAGAAAATAGATAACTTACAAGAAAAAACTATTCGCTGCCTTCCAAGGTTACCCGAACCCTAGTCTTCTCTGATTCTTCCTGATCACCAACACTCTACAACCGTGACACGTCTTCAACAGCTGCTAAACCCTCGGGCGATCTCCAAGAATCAGTCCACGAACTCCACTTTCTCAGCTTCCAGCCCTAGGGGATTCTCATGTGGTCGGCTGGACTAGACTCACATGAGAAACCCTAACCTTGCTCTGATACCAAGTAGATGTTCAAGACTGCTATCAGTCTTGAACCCTAATAGATTTCAGGTTCGAAAAAGGAGAAAAAGGTATAGAGGAGAGAGGAGAAAGAGTAGAGAGAGAGCAGTAGGACACAAGAATTGAAATGGACAGAATTTGAATGTTCTGCTGCCGCCACTTCTATTTAGTATTTATAGGTTATGCTAGTTACATGAAAGGACAAATCTGCCCTTGGTATTTACATAACACATAAAACAATATAAAACTGAAATATAAATAACAACTGGAATAACAGATTGACCATCAGCTAACCCTAGGATGACTAGGGCACATTCTACCCTACGGACAGAGTGGGACCACAGCTGTGGGGCCCACATCAGTGTTCTCTACAGAGTTGACTAAACAGGGGCATTTTAGTCTTTTCCATATCAATAATGTATGAGTTATATGCCTTCTGTCTAGATAGGGGCATTTTTGTCCTTGTACACTTATTTACTAAGTCTAAATATATGGTCGACTAGGTTAGACTCTTTGTCTTCTCAGTTTGACACTTCCTCCTTTCTTCTTCTTCTTCTTCTCTCTCTCTCCTTTCTCTGTCTTCTCAGTTCGGCTGAAAACTAACATGGTATCAGAGCGCCACTAATAGAAGTCAACTGCAACTTTCTTCTCTCCTTCTTTCTTTTCCATTTTTTTTCTAGTGTGAGAAATCTGGGTTAGAGGACTGCGAAGAAACCCAGGTTTCTGTGGCAACATCTAGGGTTTCGGTGGGTTAACTTCTGGTGACAGTAGACGACTGTAGCAGTTCGAGTGAACAAGAATTTTTTTTTTTGTCTGTGAGTGACAGTTGTGGTGGTCGAGTAGGTGTAGTAGTTGTGGTCTGAACCATCTAATGAGTAGTTTCAAGAGGGATTCTCTGTGTTTTTAAATCTGCCTGTTCGGATCAGTGGTGTTCAAGGTGGCCAAATGCATGCTAGGGCAAGCTTGTGGTGACTATAAGTGTGCTGGTGTGAAAGTTGAAGAGCAGTAGTGTAGTGGCTGAAACTTCTCTTTTGTGTGTGTGACAGGTAGAACCGGTTTCGTAGATTGAGATGGCATCAGTGGGTGATTCGAATGGTGACCAGAAATCGAGTGTGATGATCTCCTCTGATTTTTTAAGTGTCCAGATGACATCCATCAAACTCAACGGTGAAAACTATGTTCCGTGGGCCAAGTCGGTGGAAGTGTTTTTGAAGGCTAAGAAGAAAGTGAAACATGTACGGGAGGAGAAACCGAGTGATGAATCCCCGGGTTTTAGTGATTGGGAGCAAGAGGATGCTAAGATCATGATGTGGTTGTGGAACAATATGGAACCTAAAATCAGTGTTGACTTCATGTTTTTAGATACAACAAGGGATATATGGGAACATGCCAAGAAACTCTATTCTAGACAAGACAACACTACAAGGGTTTATCAGCTTTATCAAGAATACTTCAGTTTGCAGCAGGGAAATCAGACTCTTGAAGAATATTATGCCAGTATGAAAAATATTGGGGATGAACTTAACATCAATCATCCCTTAACACCGGACATTAAAATTCAGCAACAACAAAGGGAACAACTTGATGTTACACGGTTCTTGGTGGGACTGAAAGCAGAGTATGAACCTGTTAGAGCACAAATATTGGGAGGATTTGCTCTCCCTACTCTAGAAGAAGTGTTTGCTCGTCTCCGTAGGATCTCTTAGCCCCGCAGAGAGAAACACAACTTTCAACAAATCAGCATTGGTTAGTACTCGAGGTGGTTCTTATGGGCACAAGAGGAGGTGGCCGTACAGTTAAGGGAGGCCGTGGTAATCCTATGGGTGGTCGTACCAGTGGAGGTCATGATTCAGGGGGAGGCTGTGGCAGAGGAAGGGGGAGCACAACAAGGAAGAGCACACACTGTGGGAGAGAATGACACATAGTTAACTTTTGTTTTAATTTATATGGCCCACCATCCACATGGGTTAATCATGCAGTTGTTGGTGGTAGTGAAGTTAGTGATACTCAACCAGTTGATCCAGCATCTTCTACAATCACAACTACTTCTGGGAAGGAGATGATGAGTATTCCCAGAGAGGAGTATGAGAGATTTCTTCAGGCCACTTCAAATTAGAACACCGCCACCCTTGCTCATTCAGGTATAGTTTGCCTAGCATCCAAACCTTCACCCTAGATAATTGACTTTGGAGCCTCTGATCACATGACCGGGACTCCATGTGTGTTTTCCTCCCTTTCTCCAACCTCTACATCAAATAATGTTACCCTTGCCAATGGATCTACTTCCCCCATCTACGGTGTTGGTAATGTTACCACTTGATCTCTATCTTTGTCTTCTGTCTTATACGTTCCCAAGTTTCCTTTTAATCTTATGTATGTTAGTAAACTAACCAAATCCCTCAATTTTTCTATCACTTTTTACCCTTCCTCTTGTGTTTTTCAGGATCTAACGACGGGGAAGAAGAGTGGTGGAAGGCATGAAGCTGGCAGATTGTATTATCTTGATAGTGGAGGCTCTACAGTTGCGCTTCAAACCTCCTTGACTCCTCTTCAGTGACATTGTAGGCTCGACCATCCATCTCTTAAATCTCTCAAGCTTCTTGTTCTATCATTGAGTCGTCTATTGTCTTTGCAGTGTGAGTCGTGTCAGTATGGGAAACACCATCGGGTTTCCTTCAGTCCTAGAGTTGATAGTCTTATGTTGAGTCCTTTTGATTTAGTTCATCCAGATACTTGGGGTCCAATAGAATTGAGTCGCACAATGGTTACAAATATTTTGTTATCTTTGTTGATGACTGTTCAAGAATGACATGGCTTTATTTAATGAAAGAAGTGAATTATTTTCCATTTTCAAAAAATTTCATGCTAAAGTGCGTACCCAATTTGGTGTTTCACGTAAGATTCTTCTTTCTGACAAAGGTAGAGAGTATTTTCTTTCTTCCTTTCAGCAATACCTAGAACAACGTGCCCATGTTCATTCTTGATGGTCGTTCTCCATTCTCTACTTTGTTTCCTACTTTGTCTCCATACCCCCTGACTCCCAAGATCTTTGGGTGTGTGTGCTTTGTTCAAAATCTTGGTCTTGGTTTAGACAAGTTGAATGCTCGCTCCATTAAATGTATCTTCCTTAGCTACTCTAGGACCCAGAAAGGGTATAAATGCTACAATCCTATTACTCGGAAATCCTTTGTTTGTCTTGATGTTACATTTTTTGAATCGGTGCCATGCTTCTCTGGTTCTGATATCCATCATTTGCCTACAGAGGTTCCTCTTCCTCTTCCGGTTGATAATTCCATTCCAGTGGTTCCCCTTGTTCCTGAGTCTCCCCCATTCCCATTGCAGGAACATACTGAAAGACCACCAATTCGTCAAGTGTATACTCATCAACAGAGACCAGCACCTCCATCACCTTCTACTCCGGCAGCAGATCCAACACCTTCCACAACTGAATTGGCTTCTGATCTTGACCCTATTGCATTGCAGAAAGGTAAACGTAGCTGCACGCTACACCCCATATCCAATTATATTTCTGTATCTCACCTTTCTGCTTCACATCGCCAGTTTATTACCCTATTGTCCTTTGTATCCATACCTAAGGATGTTCAGGAGGCTCTTACATTGCCAGGGTGGCGAAAAGCTATGGAAGAGGAACTCTCTGCTCTTCATCACAATCATACATGGGAACTTACCACTATTCCCCCAGGTAAGCATGTTGTTGGTTTTAAATGGGTGTATGTTGTTAAGTATCTACCAGATGGGAGAGTGGAACGCTTGAAAGCCCGTTTAGTTGCAGAAGGGTACTCTCAACTTTATGGTGTAGACTATGCCGAAACCTTTTCTCCAGTTGCAAAGGTTGCCCTTGTACGTGTGTTGATTTCCTTAGCTATCATGCATGATTGGCCTTTATTTCAGCTTGATATTAAAAATGCCTTTCTCCATGGGGATCTTCTAGAGGAGGTGTACATGGAGCAACAACCTCAGGGGGAGGATGGTAAGGTGTGTAAGCTCAAGAAGGTGATTTATGGGCTCAAATAGTCTCCCCGTGCTTGGTTTGGAAAATTTAGTGAGGTGGTGAAGGAGTTTGGAATGAGACAATGTCAAGTTGATCATTCAGAATTTAGATACGACTCTATGGCCAGGAAGATCTTGCTGGTAGTTTATGTGGATGACATAGTCATAACTGGCAGTGATAGATTGAAGACTTTCCCACAAGATCACTTTCAAACAAAAGATCTTGGGAAGTTGAAGTATTTCCTGGGTATAGAAGTTGCTAGATCAAAGCAAGGCATAAACCTCTGTAAGTGGAAATATGTACTTGACCTGTTGGAAGAAACAAGGTTGCTAGGTGCTAAACCAGCTGAAACTCCCATGGAACTAAATGTGAAGTTGGGAAGTGACACAGGTGAATTGTTTGATAACCCTAGAAGGTATAGAAGGCTAGTGGGAAAACTGAATTATCTAACTATCACTAGGCTTGATATCTCATTTGCTGTCAGCGTGGTAAGCCAGTTTATGCAAAGTCCTTGAGTACCTCACTGGGATGCAATTCTTAGGATTGTGTGGTATTTGAAGGGGCTCCAGGTCGTGAGTTGCATCTTTCTTGGAGGAAATCTTGTGACTTGGAAAAGCAAGAAGTATACTGTGGTAGCAAGGAGTAGTGCAGAAGCAGAATATAGGGCCATGGCATACACTGCATGTGAACTAGTGTGGTTGAAGAATCTATTGCAAGAAATCGGGTTCTTAATAAGTAAACCCATGAAGCTATACTGTGACAATTAGGCTGCAATTCACATCTCATCCAACCCAGTTTTCCATGAGAGAACTTATCACATAGAGGTAGATTGTCACTCTGTAAGGGAAAAGGTCATCAATGGTGATAAGGACAGAGCATGTAAGGGAAAAGTTCAGGAAGAGCGAGCTACATATGTAACAAGTTGGGATTATATGATATATATTCTCCAGCTTGAGGGGGAGTGTTATAGTTAACTAAATAGGGGCATTTCAGTCTTTTCCATATCAGTAGTGTATGAGTTATATGCCTTTTGTCTAGACAGGGGCATTTATATCCTTGTACACTTATTTCCTAAGTTTAAATATATGGTCGATTGGGTTAGACTCTTTGTCTTCGCAGTTCGACACTTCCTCCTTTCTTCTTCTCTCTCTTCTTTCTCTATCTTCTCAGTTCAGCTGAACACTAACAAAAATCAACATATTCATGAGAAGAAAAAAAAAAGGAAAAGAAAATTCAAAAAATATAGGGGCTGAACCCTAATTTTTGTTATAGAAAAAGAAGAAAAGAAAAAGTAGTAGTAGTAGTAGTAGTAGTAGTAGTAGTAGTAGAAAATGTGTTGATTAGATAAAATTTTAGGTTATTCCTTACTTATTGGTTTAGGTTTTGAAGTCTTTGAGGGTTCAATACAGCATTTAGCAATGTTTGTATTGATTAAATCCTAGCAAATAAGAAAATAATAAAAACAAATTAGTATATAAACACACAAAATGAATATTTTAATTTAATAGTGCCTATTTTATAATTATAATGTCAAAAAATAAAGAATAAAAAAGTATTTTACAATACATAGTACAAAATTGCTTGGCAATTAGGCAATGTAAGCCTTAAAGGGCTTATTGCCTAGGCGTTGCCTCGACAACTATGATATCATATGACAAGCTTGTCTTCATTATTCACTTCATACAATTTGTCTTCAGGCAGAGATAAAGTATCGATAGCTGATGGCTCCTTTGTTTCTATTTTTGGCAAGGGAAACATTAGAGTCTCCGATGCCATTACCTTGTCCTCAGTTTTGCATGTACCTAAGCTTAGCACTAATTTATTTCCAGTCAGTAATCTTACAAGAAGCCAAAATTGCTCAATAACCTTCTTTCTTGACCATTGTATTTTCTAAGATCTAGTGACAAGGAAGGTGATTAGGACTGGCCATGAGATGAATAGAATATACTTGCTCGACCACCAACCTGGAGTGATAAAGGAGTTGCAAAGTCTTTTGTTTCTCAGTCTATGAGTCAGATTATGCTTTGGCCTAATTGTTTGGGTCTTTAAAAAACTTGTTTCCTGCTTTGTTTAAGTTAGTTCAAATGTCTTTTTTGAAGTGTGAGAGTTGTGAGTTTGCAAAATATTGTAGATCCTCCTATTTTTTGAGTAATAAAAGAAGCAATGCTCCTTTTGAAATTATGCATACTGATGTGTAGGGGCTATATCATATTCCTACTATGGGAGGTATAAATATTTCTTACTATTTGTTGATGATTACTCCTGTTTCTCATGGATTTATCTTATGCGTTCTCAAGATGAGGTTCCTACCTTAACCCATGCTTTTCATCAAATGGTCCTCACTCGATTTGAAGTTAGAATCAAAATTTTCAGATCTGATAATGGCAAAGAGTATTTCACTAAACACCTGAATTCATATTTTCTTGAGTATGGGGTTGTTCATCGGAGTACTTGTCCTCATACACCTCAGCAAATTGGGGTGGCTGAGAGAAAAAATAGGCATATCCTGGAAGTTGCAAGAAGCATTATGCTGAATTCTAATGTTCCCGTTTGTTTTTTGGGGGATGCTATTAATACAGCTATGTATCTCATCAACCAAATCCCTTCCTGTGTTTTGGATATGAAGCTCATTTTTCATTATTGCATCTTGAGAAAGATTTGTATACCATCCCTCTTAAAGCTTTTGGGTGCACTTGTTTTGTTCAAATTTTGGGACCTCGTCGTTCTAAGTTTGATTCTAAGGCTATTAAATGTGTATTCATTGGTTATGCACAGAATCAAAAGGGATATTGCTGCTATGATTCTCATTCTAGCTCTCGGTTTGTGTCAATGGATGTTACCTTTTTTGAGGATGTCCCTTATTACCCAGGTGTTTCTTCTCAGGGGGAGAATAGTGAGAGGGATAGTCCTTGTCCTGAAGTTCCTCTGCCTATTCCTATTCTCGAAGGAGAGTTGTGTAATGAGGGTTCTTGTCAGAGGTGTAAGGAGTTGAGAGTTTACCACAAGAGGTGGAGGCATGTTGATTTTGGTGCTCATAATCAGTCCAGGCCAGTTCCTCTCTCCTCTGCAGTTCCAAATTCAGGTACTTCTCCCTCCTTGCCTATTGATACATCACTTTCACCTTCTGATCCCTTACCCCCTCTAGATGATCTTGATCTTCCCATTGCAGTCTACAAGGGGAAGCGTCGGTGCATTTCATCTACTGGCCATTACATATCTCAGTTTATCACCTATGATCGTTTTTCACCATCCTATAGGTCCTAGTCGGCATGTATCTCTACTATATCTATTCCTAGGTCTATCCAGGAAGCTCTTGCAGTACCTGAGTGGAAGAATGCAATGGAGAAAGAGATGGGTGCTCTCATTAAAAATAAGACCTAGGAGTTAATTGACAAGCCAGAAGGGAAGAAACCAGTTGGGTGCAGATGGGTGTTCACTGTGAAGTATAATGCAGATGGCTCAGTTGAAAGGTATAAAGCTCGGTTGGTTGCAAAAGGGTATACTCAAGCTTATGGCATTGACTACCTAGAAACCTTTGCACCTGTTGCCAAGATGAATACCATTAGATTTCTGCCATCCCTTGTAGCAAAATTTTCATGGCCTATGTTTCAACTGGATATCAAGAATGCTTTCCTTAATGGTGATTTGCAGGAGGAGGTGTATATGGAGTTACCTCCTGGGTTTTATGATGAAGCTATAGGGAAGAAAGTTTGCAAATTGCAAAAGGCCCTATATGGTTTAAAACAATCTCCAAGAGCCTGGTTTGATAGATTTAAATTGGCTCTTGAAAGTTTTGGTTATGTACAGGCCCACTCCAATCACACTCTCTTCATTAAGAGAAATGGTGCTTCTCTCACCCTTCTTGCATTGTATGTTGACGACATTGTTGTGACCGGTTGTGATGGTGATGAGATTGATTCTCTCAAGCAATTGCTTAATAAGGAATTTGAAGTGAAAGACCTTGGTGACCTGCAATATTTCTTGGGACTTGAAGTGGCCCACTCTAGACGTGGTATCTTCATTTCACAGAGGAAATATATCCTTGATCTCCTTGAGGACACTGGGAAACTAGGAGTTAAACCAGCAGACACACCTATTGAATTGAATCATAATATAAGTGTCGAAGGGGGTGAGCCTCTTGAAGACAAAGCCATGTACCAACGATTAGTCAGAAAGCTCCTTTATCTATGTCTTATTCGTCCTGACATATCTTATGTTGTTAGTGTTGTCAGCCAATACATGCATTCTCGTAGAACCACTTATCTATTGGCTGTGGAAAGAATCCTTGCTTACTTGAAGAGATGTCTAAGTCGTGTATACTCTTTAAAAACAATGGTCATATGAAAATCGAGGTGTATACTGATGCTGATTGGGCCAGATGTTTTGATGATAGAAGATCGACTTCAAGGTACTGTCCTTTCGTTGAAGGTAACTTAGTGTCATGACGTAGCAAGAAGCAAAATGTTGTTGCTCGTTCAAGTGCTGAGGTAGAATACAGGTTCATGGCTCATGATGAGGCTGGAGTGTTATGGCTGAGATCTCTTCTTGAGGAACTAGGGATTGAGTATGAGAAGCCATTGAGATTGTATTGTGATAATCAAACTGCTATAAATATTGCTCACAACCCCATCCAGCATGGCAGAACTAAACATATTGAGGTTGACCATCACTTCATCCGAGGGAAAGTTGCTTCTCAAGATATTTTCTTGTCCTATGTTGCCTCTGATTTGCAGCTTGCTAATCTCTTCACCAAAGCAGTCACCAAAGTCAAATTGGAATCAGATTTGTGCAAGTTGGGAATGATCAACATCTATTCCCAACTTGAGGGGGAGTGTAGTGATACAGTGGACCAGATCTGATATATTTACTTGTGATTCCATAAGTTCAGTTTTTTGTTGCTTATTTTTGTTTTATACTTGCTTTCTTGTACTGTTATAGGTAGCAGGGCATTTTTGTCCTTTTACCTAATGCTTTGTTAAACACATATAAATAATACTGCTTAGGGCGGCAGTAATAGAACATTCTGCCCCCATTCCTCTCCTATTCTTCTTCTCTCTTCTCTTTCGATTTCTGGGTTATTTTTCAACCTAAAAGTTCTGCTAACAGCAGTAGCTTAAAGTAAAATAAAAACATATATTGACATTATCAATTTGTACATGCCAAGGCACACCATAGGAATGCTGTCATGGAATTTAATTTTGCCCCTTTTTGGATGTTATCCTCAGATCTTCAGTGTGCAGGTTGTCAGCAGTTACACTCCAATATTCAATGATCTTAGACTCACTGAGTTGCACTTACTGCTGCACCAACCATATCCTCCAAATATGGCCCAAGTCTCGAAAAAATAAAGAAAACAAAATAGAAAATAGCTGATCAGTTCAACCAGAGATCTCTGGTTTGGCTTGTATAGGAGCCTGGACCAATGAAGCAAGTTCAATATGGAAAATATTCCTGCTTCCCTTTTTTATGGTTTGAGGGTGGGGTGTGGATGGCTTTTATTTTGTTGGATATGTTTATATCATACTGGAGTCCAAAACTGATGGTTTCTATTATTTCCATATGATCAACTTCCATATGGAACTCCATATGTAGAGTCCAAATCTGCTATTCAATGTTTTAAAATGCAGAGGTGTGACGCGAGGTGTTCTACTACCCAGAAGTGTGAGACATAGTTCGGAATGTAAGAGGTGTAAGCTTCCCAAGCACAAGGAGGCATAAGCCTCCAAAAGAGGAGGAAGAAGAAGAAGAAGAAGAAGAAGAAGAAGAAGAAGAAGAAGAAGAAGAAGAAGAAGAGACGTGTGTGAGGTGTACACCTTGATCAATGTTCTCAAAATCATAATTGTATCATAAATTGTAATGAAAGTTGAATTGAATCAAATCGTAAACTGTATCATAAATCATAAGATAATTTCTATTTTTGACAAACTTGTCAAAAAATAAAGATTGATATACTAAAAGGATAAATATAAAAAGTGATTTTACCCTATTTTTAATCTATATCTACCATATATGTACCTAAAACAATAGAATTTACCACTTTTGCAATAGAAGCCTAAGATGATATAATCAAGCTTGACTTGAAATTCAAATAATCCACATATAATGGCTTTTTAACCTACATATGATGGAAAACAAACTCAATGTTTGGTCTTACATAACATAAATAAACCATTTTCTAGTTAGGGCTTTAAAACAAGTCAATATGGCTCTACTGTCTAAGTGGTCATGGAGGCTTGCTTCTAAAAGTGATGCTCAAACGAGTACCTTGATCAAAAGTATGAGGAAGCTGGTTTTGGGTGGGAATCAGGTTCAGTGAACGAGCCATATGGAATAGACTTATGGAAGGAAATAATTCACAACAAAGACTCCTTTAAATTTGCTTCTTTCAAAACCAGGATCAGGTGGAAAAATCCTCTCTTGGAAGGACTGGTGGTGTAGTAATAGCCCCCTTTACACTGCTTTCCCATCTATTTGTGCTTTAGCCCAAGATAAGGATGCTAGAGTTTGTGAGTGCTTTGAAACCAATGCCAATCAGATAATTTAGACTCCTCGGCTAAGAAGGAATGTAGATGATGATTGGGATATGGATGCATTTTTAGCTATGTTCCAGTCCCTAGAACAGGTTAAGCTGCAGCCTATGATTGAAGATGGAATTTGGTGGCCCTTTGAGAAATCTAGTGTTTTCACTGTTAAATCGATGCCTTTTCTTGTAACTTGTCTGGAAGCTGATCTTCCTCCATGAACTTGGTTTTGTAGTGTCAAGGTGCCTTCGAAGGTCTTGTTTTTCCTTTGGGTAGCTATTAAAGGTAGAATACAGACTATCGATACACTGAAAAAGAAAGGAATGTGCATTGTTAATTGATGCTGCTTGTGTGGACATGCTGAGGATGACATCCAACATCTCCTTATCAATTGCAATTATTCTTACAGCTTGTGGTTCCATGCCTCGAAGCTTTTTGGTGTGAACTGGAACTCCCCCCCTAACATAGAAACTCTAATATCCTCCTGGCAGCTGAATGCTTTTAGTAAAAGGGGCAGGGTCTTGTGGAACATAATTACTTTTGTCGTCTGTTGGTGTATCTAGAAGGAAAGAAATGGTGTTTGTTTGAAGACCAGTCCTTTCCTATCAATAAGCTGCAGGGTCAAGTGGAAAGAAGCCTGATCAAATGGGCATTGATCAGTAATCTATTTAGTGATTTCTAGTTCAGCCATTTCTCTAATCATTGGAATTGTATTTTGTGGGAAAGTGGCTTTGTTTTGTAAGACTTTTGTCTTATACTGAAGTTTTCATTGCTATTTTCCTTGGTTGGGAAGGAAATCTCTCCCTCAACAGTCTTTTTTATCCATTTATAAATAAAATCTTCACCATTTCTCAAAAAACAAGTCTCCATTAATGACAAAGTAGAGAATTAATTCTTAGATGAATTTATTTGATTCTTGGTGAACTACAGGTATCATATAAATTGTAAGACTTACGAATCAAATTGTAGGATTTAAGTGCATGAAAGGAAACATAAGATTTAAATCTAAACCCTTGGGATTCACAATTCAAATCATGAATCATATTGTAAATTATAAGACCTCAAACACCTGACGCATATGCCTCAAAGATATCGGTGGTGCCTTTGGCATGTACCTCAGGGCATTTTGGGGGCGCCTCACCTATAGATGCACCTCCAAGCATACACCTCCCACGCCTTCTAAAACATTGCTTCTATTTACCTATTAGTTGGATCCATGGCTAGATCCCAAAAGAAATGTGCCAACTATTCTCTTACCATGTGAATGCAGACTATGTGCAAAAGATGTTCTATGTTTTTTAAATTGAATGAGCGAATCATGAAGATGTGGATGAATCATGGAAAGTGAATGTGTGTGAATGCAGGTAGCACACGTGGCCTGCATTCACATAGTTCTAGGACATGCAATGAATTGCTCTTCAGGTTCTGGCAATGAAACTAGCAAATTGATATCCAGCAGATCTGGGCTCTTCATATGGATGTCTTGGTTGACTAAGTTTCCATTCACTATGTTTGGGTTCAAATATTGTTAAATATCCTAGCTTGAATTTACTTTTTACTATTTTCTAGAGGTTTGGTATGTCTGATGACTTGGGTTGATTCAAATAGTAACTTCACATGCGTATAACCTGGATATTGAGAATTGCTCCTCTTCACGCTTTCACTTTGAAGCTTGGTTTTGTACATCTGTCTCAGGAACTGAGATAGACTGGTGCGATGGAGCATGGTTGAATACTTAAATGCTGAAGTACAAGATGTATAGCTTTTCTATTTAGAGCCAACATTGTTGGAGATTACCTGACCATTTATTGAATGGATGAAGTTTGGTCTTCATGAGGGTTTGAAGGCATAGCCTTTACTATCTATCAGTTCCTGGTATCCTGCCACTCCTTTTCGACTGAAGTTTTACTTTACTTTTTTAATGTCTCGGTCATTCCTTTTCCAACTGTATGTAAGGTGGGTACTGGAGCTAGAGATGTCATGACATTTATTCCTTCTCAGTTCATGATATTCTGTTACTCCTTTTCTTGCTGATGTTTTACCTGACAATTTTAATATCTTTGTCATTCCCTTAACATGCATGTGGTGCACTTTCACCATTTATTTCTGTTTCTTGTTGATAGATAAATGATAAATGTTTCAACCAAAGGCAGTCCCTAGTTCAAATCTAGCAAGCAGCAACTTATTAGTTCATGCACAGAACATGGATAATAGTGTCAGTGCAGTGGCTCACTGCAGTGGAGGGAGTAGTCTCAACAACAACACTAACAGCTCTACCATAGCATCCAGGCAACGACTACGTTGGACAAATGAGCTTCATGAACGCTTTGTGGATGCTGTGACCCAGCTTGGGGGCCCAGACAGTATGTTCTTTTATTTCCATTCTTAAGTTTCAAAGATCCATTTTTCGCTGTATAGCTTCCTCTGTTATTTTCTTATTTTCTGGTAGCTTTCAAGAAATATTTCATGAAAGGTTGCTTGTTTTAGGAGTCTAAATCTGCTGGAATTTAAACTGCTTGCACACCAACCACAATGAGACACCTATAGGAGCTCATGGAGACCAAGACACACATGATAGAAGCAGAGAGAGAGAAAGTGGTGGTTGCGCGTAGGAGATGGGGAAGAAGCAGAGAGAGAGAGAGGGTGAGGGTGAGGGTGAGAGCACAGTGAATGATTCTCTCCTCTCCTTGTATCCTGCTTTTATGCAATATCATGCCAGGGGGAAGTTGACACCACTACATAAACCAATTGATTGCCAATAGGAAAAATCTTATTCCTGCAAGAAAAAAATTTGCACTTGGATTCTTCAATCCCGTCAACTCCATGAACAGATACTTTGGAAGAACTCGTAGTACTGGGCAGAGAAGGAAGGACTGTCTAGTTTACAAACATTTCATTTGCCTCCTATAGTTACATTTCTGTTCCTGTAGATACAGGTAATTTTGTCTTGAAATAAGATATCTCCAAGAATTCAAGCTTTAACCACCCAACAGTTTCTGATTATGGGAAGATGTGATCAACCCATCTTTGGGGTGTTTCACATATGGAGCTGATCCTTAAGGGATAAACCACTTTCTGGTATCATGCAGTTTGTTTTCATACCAGAGGACTGGTCCATGGAATGAGAGAAGGGGATTCAGATACCAGTGGCAGAGAGAATTTCCTCTCTCTTCAGGGTTGGCCATGGTGTGTAAATGAAGAGGATGAAGTGCTCTCCTCCCTTCAATGTTCTCGTCCAAAGAAGTAGGCTTTAGTGATATGTGCTTGGGCTTGCATGCACCCAAGGTGCTGCACGAGTTTAAGACAGGTGGAAATTCCTTATTCATGTACAGTGTACCAGTATTTTATAGCAACTAAATTGTGGCAGATCCAGACTCTTGTTTTAGATTACAGGCTAATGCCATACAAGCAAGGTTCAAATTTTCACAACGTATCAGGCCGTATAGGCCAATACGTATCGTTCTGAGTCTTCTGACAAGAGCCCGATACGTGGAACGTGTAGAAATCATCCGTTCCATTTCTTTTTGTATTTGTCACACCGATACAGGCCCGTATCGGGCTGTTTCGGCTCTGTATTGGCCAATAAGGGTCCGAAACAGTCCGATACAGCCTGATACACTTGATTTTTTTTTGGTGCCCTTCATTCATTAATCTCTTTAATTACTGCTATAGAATTAATTAGTCAATTACTCCTACTTTAAATTTAAATTTGAATTTTAGCACCTAATTTGAATTCTCTTATTAATTCCACTAATTAATGATGCTCTCTCATTAATTCCGCTAATTAATGATCTTGTCTCATTAATTTCGTTTTGTTATTGATACTCTTATTAATTCCACTAATTAATAATACTCTCTCATTAATTCTGCTAATTAATGATCCTGTCTCATTAATTCCATTTTGTTAGTATAAAAACTAGACTTTAAACAATGGCAAGATTCAAACCTTAGTTACTAGGTTTTAACAACCGTAAGTCACCACTAGGCCACGCCCATTTTTTTGTTATGGTCATATGCATTATTATTTTTAAGTAAATTTTCTCTTTTCTTAATGGATACTTATTAATAAATGCTAGAATTAATTATTAAAATTTATATACTAATAAATATTAACATTAATTGATGTACACACATAACATTTATATTGATTATTTGAAAATTGATGTATACAGATTCATATTTTAGTTTTTTTTTGTTTTTAACATTTTATTTAATCCATCATTTTTCAATAGTTATTAATTGTAATTATTTACAATTAAATGATTGTAAATATGGATTTTTACATTTAAATAACTTATTTACATCATTTCAAACTTATAATTATTGTTTGTAATATATTTTTTAGGATGTATTTGAATTTCCTAACATATGTATACGTATCTTAAATTTTCGTCCGTATCTATGCGTATCCAAAGCATATCCCGATATGTCTCTTAAAATTGTCTTTCCGATACACCTTGCGTTTCCGATACTTTGAACCTTGCATACAAGATAAAAAGGGAGAGAAAAATGAATAAACAGTCTTCTGTGATTAGCTTATGCTTCATAAGTCAGACCCTAGCATCATTCTTTACCAATGTTTTAAAGTGCAGAGGTGTGATGTGAGGTGTTCCACTATCCTGAGGTGTACACCTCCACCATGCGCCTCAAGGTTTTCCCCTATGCCTTGTTTGGAGGCATGCCTCAGGGCGTAAGCCTTTTAAAACATTGTTGTCTATCAATTTCTGGATTCATGCAATAAATGACTTGATGTTGCATTGGGGATATTTCTTCCTGTATTCATATCCCCTGATATTTTTTATAAATAACAGTGAAATTTTCATTCAGTGAAACCCTGGCTACCCAAAAAGCTGGATATCAAGAGAGAAGAACAATGCCCAGTTCAACATGTAGTAAAATTTGAAGGCATGAGACTTGATCAAACTCTTCAGAAAACTCAACTAAAAATGAGGAATTCTGAAAATCTCAACTGAGCAGGCAGCTTATGTTATTGATGGTGCTTGTGTATAATCATGCCATGTCATAAGAGGTTTCTTTTTCTTCTTCTACAGGGGCTACTCCTAAAGGTGTTCTCAGAATCATGGGTGTACAAGGTTTGACTATATACCATGTCAAAAGCCACTTACAGGTAATTTAATCTAGTAGTAAGTACCTTCATTTGATAGGTTCTTTCCTCTTCATATTCATTGGTTTTTTTAAGACTAATGATGTTATCCTTGTATATTCAGAAATACCGGCTAGCAAAATATCTCCCAGAGTCTACATCTGATGGTATGTATAGCATCCCGGTGTTCTGTAAAAAGTATGCCAAATGTTGTACCTTTGAGTATCTATAGGTAGTTGTATCAAGGTGTTGCCTTAACACCTTTTTTCAATGTATCTTTTCATTTTTTATTTATTAATAAATTTCTTTTCCCAGACACCTAGATCAGAGTTTGGTGATTGATTTTTGGAATCTATTGAAATGCCAAATGTTGTACTTTTCAATGTATCTTTTTGTTTTTTATTTATTAATAAATTTCATCTGTTTCTGCTATAAAAAATGCTAAAATAGATTCTCCTCTGAAGATAATTTTATGATACTTGCCTTTGAAATGCCAAATGTCGTACCTTTTGAATATCTATAGTTAGTTGTATCAAGATGTTGCTTTAACACTTTTTTCAATGTATCTTTTCATTTTTTGATTTATTAATAAATTTCAGTTGTTTCTGCTATCAAAAAAGTATGCTAAAATAGATTCTCCTCTGAAGATAGTTTTGTGATACTTGCCTTTGAATGCAGTTAAGAAGTCTGAGAAGAAAGAGCCAAGTGAATTACTTTCTACCATTAGTAGTTCTTCGTAAGTAAAAGATTTGTATTTCTTTTTCCTTTTGTGGTTCAAATTTCTAAAAGTGCTTACATTTTTGTGGAAGCTGAATAGTAGGAAGTCAAACCAAATCTTTAGCTGTACAAATATACAGGGATGCCTATTCTAAGTTCTTACTTCAATTCCATTCTCTTCTTATATGGGGTTTGGGATTACACTCCTCACCCAATTAATAGTCTCAATAAGCTAGGACTGTCAACGGGTTGGATCTGGGTCAGTACAGGGTAGAACCGCAACCGACCTAACAAGAAATGTCAAGGTCCAAGAACCAAACCAGACCCTATAGGGTAATTTTAGACCCAGAACCAAACGGTTCTCAGGACAATCAGGTCTGACCTGATGGGACCACTTATAATAAACCTGCCAAAAATATTATAATTTAGTATACATATATATATATATATAATATATTATGCATTTAATATATATGGCTTGGGTTGGGTCTGAGTCGGTCGGGACTGGGTAGAACCAATCCTGAACTGATAATAATCGGGACAATAGATTAGGAACTGGAACTGACCCATTGGTACAGATCCTGGAACTAGAACCAGCCCGATCGGTTTGGGCCCATCGGGTCAGGCCTGACCCATTGACAGCCCTACAATAAGCACCTGTTCTCTGTGTTGAGGGCAACTACCAAACCTGGTTTATAATGTGAAAAACTGACTAGCTCATGCTTTCCTTCCCTACTGGGCTGCAATTCAATTTTTACTTGATGTATTTGGAGACTGGGTTGACTGCCCACCAAACTGACCACTCATTTAGGACTTGTCCACAATTAGATGGATAACCCTAACAACCTAATCCATTACATTAATCCTTAAAGAATATGGAAATCAGTTGTGGAATAATAATCATAATTGCAGTCATCTTGTGGAGCTATTTATCTGTATTCTATGCAGTTTTTCTGGTTTACTTAAGAGATCTATGATCTCAGGTCAAGAATTTTATTTACCATTTTTTATTGTTAATTTGTTTTATTTACCTTTTTGTAGTGGTATGCAAATAACAGAAGCACTAAAGTTGCAGATGGAAGTCCAAAAACGGCTGCATGAACAATTGGAGGCAAGTCTTTTTCCTTACGATTCTTGGCAATACCTATCTAAGAAGGGCCATTACCCAATGTTGGTCTGAACTATCTGGGGCCTTTTGGGTCAATTGGATGTGGACCTAACCTTTGGCTTTCTTTTCTTTTTTCACAAAGTGACTTCTCTCAGACTTGGACCTGCACTCCTACCTTGTCAGCCTGAGATTGTACAATTTTTTTTTTTTTTGATAAATGAGAGATTTTATTAGGGAAGAGGATAGAAACAGATAACAATTACAAAAGATACTTGGAGAGACACGAGCTGTAACCTCTCCAACCCATCAAAACTAAAATATATTACAACTGTTCCCTAGTTGCCCCTTGCTTGGCTAAGCAATCAGCCTGAGATTTTACAATTTCACCAAGCAATTGAATCTGAGATATGTAAATTGTTATGATTTATCTCTGATTCATGAAGTCAAAGAGCAGGACATAATGCCCTCTAAGATGGTGTAAACTCTGGATTCATAGAAGTCTAACATGTTCTAAATTAATTAAAGAGTGCCACCTATGGACATTCCAAGGTTATCTTAGTCAAAAGCACTGCCATTGACTTAAAACATGGATAAAAATTTACATTTCACATCTGCCAAAGGAGGGAAAAAACATTTTGTGAAATGATTGTCTTTAAAAGGTATATCATCAGTCTTGTTTTCTTTTCCTTAGGTCTCCAAATGGTTCAGGTTTGAAAAAATATGATCTATATAATTATTGTACCAAATTCGGATATTCTTGATCTGATACAGACATACAAATGACTTTTTTTGGAATTTAAAGTTAAATTTCTCTAATATTAAGTCAGATTTTGGGTTTATACAAATTTATTTTTTCTATTAACAACATATATTCTTTTTGTTTTATGTTTGACTTTGTAGATTTATGCTAGTTTTATGCAGATATGCATGAAAGGGCACATGCCCATATCAGTTAAATTTTTCTCTTCTAGAATTTTCTCTTTTCTATACTCTCTCTTTCTTGATTGAATCACTACAACTTTATTATATTTTTTTCACTTTTGGAGATTCTTGAATATGTTTTATTTAAAGAAGATCAAATTGCTCTTGAACTAGCAAAACAAGAAAACCAAATCAAGATTCAAATTGATATCTGGATATCAAATTCAAAACCGTGTTCCATATATCTGTTGGACATTGAATTGAATTCAGATCCCCCAGATTCTTATCAGAATGGAGTCAGATATGCCCCTATCTGGATTTGGACCAGTCTGTTTGCAGCCCTACTTTTCCCTGAGGTTTAGGGTGCCCCTTCTCATGTCACATGGTGTTGATCCCAAATATAGTTTCTGCTATGGTCAGCATGACTAGGTTAATTATCCAATATTTCAAGCAGAAATATGTTGCTGTAAGAGGAAGATGTAGAATTCATCCAACAATTTTGAAGAATATAAATGATAAATCTTTGTACTGCCATGACTTTCCTGTCTGTTTATATGTTTATCCACCAATGTATCAGGTAAATTAGCCTTCTTTGTGTTT
Organism: Nelumbo nucifera; assembly: GCF_055504915.1. Lineage (NCBI taxonomy): Eukaryota > Viridiplantae > Streptophyta > Magnoliopsida > Proteales > Nelumbonaceae > Nelumbo > Nelumbo nucifera. The sequence continues at coordinate 61,060,599 of NC_142649.1, forward strand.
CCTTGGGAAAGGAAAGTTCTAAAGTGCATGCTATCTTTTCCTTTTCACTGGTGTCGGAAAATTTCCTTTTGTAAGGGGAGTAGCTCTGACCTTGCAATATTTTTCATTTGAAGAACAGGTACAGAGGCAGCTACAATTGAGGATAGAAGCCCAAGGAAAGTATCTGAAGAAAATAATCGAAGAGCAACAAAGGCTGAGTGGTTTTCTTGGGGAGTCCAATTTGATGATCCCTCCCCCTATCTCAGGTAGCAACTTTCCTGAATCTGACAAGACCGACCCATCAACTCCAGCTCCAACTTCTGAGTGCCCCCTCCAAAACAAGGCCGCCCAAGAATGTGCACCAGCCAAGAGTCTCTCCTGCAACGAGTCCATCTCTTCATATCACGAGCCACTGACACCAGATTCCGTCTGCCATGTCACTTCCCCTTCTGAAAGCCCAAAAGGTGAGAGGCCACTGAAGCAAAAGCGGGTGGGGATGGATGCAGTATCTGCTAAACCTGAGATGATCCTCACACACCAGATACTGGAATCAAGCTTGAGTTCTAGTTTCCAGCAGCCATGCTCGGGTTTCCCAATCAGAGAACAGCTTGATCCCTCGTCGGGGAGATCACACTGCAATGGAGATCAGTTTGAGAATGTTTCATTAAGAGATCTGTGATATTAGTATATGCATCCTTGCATGCAGTTTGCACTTCAATGCTATATTTTTCATTGTCTTTTCAAATGTTTAATTACATTTTATATATCAGGTAAAAAACTGTGGTTATTCATGATTCACCAATACCACTTTTTCATCTTACCAGATTAGCCAATTCACAGCATATAACTCTGGGAAATTCCATTTGGTAAGCCAATTCTTTGAAAATCAATATAGGAACCGTTAGGCGTTAGCTTCTATTTTCATGTTTAGGCTCTACTCTTTAGGGGTGAGTCTCAATTACCACGGAGGGTGACGAGATCTGCTACCAACATAAAGCATTTTAACAGGTTAATAGCACGGCATCTAACTTCATACCCAGAACATCTCCCCATGAATGTAACATACCAGTACAGGAGATGTCCCAATGTTCCTTTGGATAGTGGATACAGAGGATGGGAATTAAGGGGGCGGGGACAGCAGAGTGCACCTGAGGTCCATTGACTTGACTTTACAATGGAGAGCCTGTACTTACGTGGGTTTGATTATATGCCTTCATTTGGAGGGCCACCGTGTGACTATCTCAGCTATTGGGAAATCAATCAGATGGGTTTTCATCAAAATTCATGAGGGGTTTTGATTGGTGAAAGCCTTTGTGATATCATGTTTTTCTGGCATCGTAGATTTTTCTGCTTAAAAATTTTTCAAGGTATTCATTTTTGCATAAATAAAAACATGATTAAGGATTTTTCTAGCTTTACCATTTTAGGTCGAATCATTGTCACATCAGCATCACATAGATGATTCAACTTTAATGTTCAAAAATCTCATGTTTGCTGGAGCAGATTCAACTTGAAATGGAAACAGCACAATTTGCAATTACATTTCGTAGTATTGCAGCAGGAGGCATTGGAAGAAATGTAAAGATGGGTCCAGATGTAATAGGCACGTTAGGTAAGCACAATGAGTGAGCACATGTCCTAGTTAATGTGCCTTTCATCCAAACTTTTTGCTCCGTTAGATAGAAATTATTCATTATTTTATTATCTTTGTCAAAATAATTAAAAATAAAAACAATGAAAAAGGAAAACCTAAACGTGTTGGGAATTAGAACTCATTTACGTTCTCTTTTTTTATTGTTTTTTATTTTTAATTATTTTGACAAAGATAATAAAATAATGGATAATTTCTATCTAACAGAGTAAAAAATTTGGATGAAAGGCACATTAACCGGGACATGTGTCACACAGCTATTACGTGCTTACTCATTGTGCTTACCTAACGTGCCTACTACATCCGAACCCTATAATGATGGGCATTTCGTAGAACCAGGAAAGCATTTATGACTCACTTGTCCTATTCTCATGTAGTACTTAGGCCCCATTCGTTTGCACTAAATATGCATGGGAAAGTTGGTCAATGGGTAACTTTTTCCCATTGACTAACTTTCCTATGTTTTTTTGCATTAAGCAATGGGCCCTATAGTAAAGTTACTTTTACTTTTTTGGGTAAAACTTACTTATCTCCTAGGTGAATAAGTAACTTTCCCAGTTTGGAGAAATTTTTACAAAACATGATAAGACCATTTTATCCATTTTAATAATTAGTTTTTATGGGTAGAAATGTTATTTTATTATTTACCTACGAATCCTAAAAATCAAAAGAACATGGGTTTAGTGCACTTACCAGGTACTTGGGTAAGTAAGCTGCAATGTTGCAAATGAACAAGGCCTTTAGTGTATTTGAAACACTCAACAAAGAGATTGTTTGGCAAGTCTTTTTAGGTAGATCTTTCAATAGCTCAATAAATGAGACGCACTGAATTTTTGGGGTCTTGTCTTTAAAGATCAAGACTGATTTGTTTCTGTGGATCTTTTAGTCTACACAATACAGAAAGATCAAAAACTTTCATTTGAAATTTCTTGATTTTTTGGCTTTTTTGTCTTTTCGCATGCTTGTGGATCTTTTAGTCTACACAATACCAAATGGAAAAGGACCTTTTAAGCTTCTTGTAGACCAAAAGTATTATTCTCTGAATTTTGTGCCAAACATGTGCCTTTTTGTTCTAAGCATGGATTTCTTGAAAGCAAAAATCGTGTGCACACTTGAGAACACAGCATCCAACGGCATATTGGGATCATCTCCTCTACTTATATATGTTAAATTCATGAAGAGATATTCCCTTCCTATAGTTGGATGCCATGCTCTCGGGGTACGAACACGATTTTTGCTTTGTCTTATTGGTTTGACATTAGCTGGAATGTCATCAGCTGGAATGCAAACACCATGGTCTCTAGTCTTATTGGTTTGACAGAAAATAAGAAACAAAAAGTAAAACCAAATTACTTTCTCTATTGTTGGAATGGCACAGTGGATAATATAATTTGTATGTATACAGAAAGAAACAAATGCAGATAGCAAGAAATTGAAACAAAAAGAAAGAAAGAAAGAAGAAAGAATATCAGATTTAACATGATTTAGCTAAATTGCCTATATTCACAAACAACAGCTCGAAGTTTTGCTTCTTCACTATAAACAAGAGAAAATATAATAAAAATGACCTCACCTGTACCCAACACCACACTCCTCTCAACACTCTCAACACACTGTATACAATGTATACAATGAAATGAAAATGGAACGAATAAAACAAAAGAGGGGACCCTTATTTATACTTGTAGAGGGGTATAATAGATATTTTGAAGACTTAATACTTAAGCAGTAAAATTGTCTTCACCGCTAAGTAATATGAAAATGTGGACTCACTCGGCGGACCACCGATTTTAATTGGGCTCAGTCGGTGGGCCACCATTTTGTTAATTCGGTGAGCCACGGACTGACCCACCGATTGCACTTTTAACATTTGGTTTAACAATTTTCTTTTACTTTCTTACTTTCTGTCAAACCAAACACATTAACCTTAGAGAAAATAAACCAAACTAAGAATTTTTCCCCCTCTTTACCTTACTCTAAAAATAGGTCATTGGAGGTAAAGAAAACACCAAAACCTTGGTTGTCACAAATCAGATGCCAATCACCAGAGGAAAACAATCTAGTAGGATATATCCTTAAAATATATATTCCCGGCATGGCCCACTTTTGAAAGGATATTGGTTTTTTTGCTGGACCAGTAGAGAAGAAGGTCGGACCATGGTGAAAAACCAGCTGGGCAGATTGGGTAAGTGTTTGGAACCAACGCTCTTTTTTTATTGAAAAGTGGCACCACATCAGTGTCACATCTGAAATCCATTTCTTCGTACCACGCCTAAAGTTTGGTTATATGTTTTTCTGAAAAACTTTTTTCTCAGACAATGTCTTGAAAATCAGAAAAAAAAAATGTGATTTTAGAAAATGACTTTTTTATTTTCTCGTTTTTTACTGTTGCTATCAATTATATGCTGATGTGGTATTAAAAAACACCTATGTAGCAGCAACCAGCAATGGTCCCAAACAAAAGAGAGAGAGAGAGAGAGAGAAAGAGAAAACGGCATGTCAATGCAGTACTGTTTTCTCAAAAAACACCTCTCAAGAAACATTTAATCCAAACATGGCCCAGATTTTAGAATCCCGATTCCAAATGCCTTATTCCAAAAAAAAAAAAAAAACTTCTGTTTATTGCCCCCTTTTGTTGAGCAATGGAAATTCTGAATAAAATTTATTGGTCATATAATCTGTGCAGAGAACAAATTCAAGACAGACGCCTGAACTAGAATCAGGTGTATGGCACATACCAATTCCAAACTGCAAACCAAACAATGTGAGCAATATTTACCTATATTTTTCTTGAATGATAAATAAACAATTAATTTATGCAACTCTTGGTCTTATTTGCCCATTACGCGACATGGTACACATTAAATGACATGTCCAAACGTTGTTATATAAAATATATGTAGAGTGTCTTTTCGTGGAATCCTACCTACCATCTTGTCATCTCTCTTCAATATTGGACCGAAAACTCTGGAAAGTTCAAGTTCAATGGGTTATGGTTATGGTTATGGTTTCACTGGTTATTTGAGCGGTTAGATCGTTCAGCCCACGATTTTTTGGGAGAAGTGCATTATAGTCCATTCCAGAATTCTGAAATTACAACTCACATAGTCTAATAGTAACTCTCTCCCTATAAATCACATCATGTCCGTGAATTTGATATCAATTCACGGTTACGATTCATCCACCTGTACGGTGGAACTATAAATTTTGAGGTGAGATAAACAGTGATTCTCCCTTTCTTCAATCTTCCATGAATAATAACTAACAGCCCCATCCCATGCCTTCAAGGTCAACTGAAACCCCCCAATTCCAACACGCAAATCAATCGATGGTAGGTTGGCAGCCTCAAATATCTCTTTTGTCGGTTGCTTTCTTCTAAATTAGTCCATAGGAATGTTTTTAAGCCATCGTTGACTGTATAGTCAGACCCTCACCTTGTTGATTGGGCATTTTGGTTTTTTTTGGTTAAACCTCCGTTTGGAAGTATGTACTAGTGTTTTAAAAAAGGACCTGGATACCGAATCGTTTTTAAAACACTAGTACATATATATACCACACCTATACACATGCATAAGCATGTATTTTATCGACAAATAATATATAATTATGTTCTAATGTAATATATGTATTGTTTTATATTTAATTTATGTTTTTAATTCTGTTTTAATTTTTTTTATTTATAAAAATATTAAAATTTGTAATTTGAGGTCAAAAAAGGTTTTTGGTGAAAATAACGAGCAAGGCGCATATGGCCCTTGGAACGCATAGACCTCGAAAATTGCCCAAAATAAAAAAAAATAAAAAAATAAAAAAATCATCCCAATCGAACATTAGAGTACAAAGTTTGCATACACATTGAGTGTGCAACCCATGACCCAGCCAGGTCAAATGGGTCAATGGTCCAACTGTCTAGGTCTAATGATTTTTGACCAAGTCAATGGTTTTTGATCATCCACCGGATTTTACTAAAACCAGACCCATAATCTTGACCAAGTGATGGTTCAAGTGGTTCAACTAGTTGGCTCAACAGCGGGTTGAAAAGTGAAAACGCTGATATGTATAGTGTAAAATCTTATATTTTGTATCATTTTATATTCTTAAATCTTATATTTAAACTGTATATATTTGTATTTTGTATTGTTCTCGAACTGAACCCAAAAAAGTGCAAATACAAGAATTAAAATAAAAAATATCCTATATAGGGTTTTGCAATATATGTATTTGTATTTGCACTCCCAAATGAGTCTAACTGATTTTGATCATTACAAATATCCTAGTTGAATTATTCAAGTTAGACTATCGTATGGATTTTCCCTTCAAGGGTTCGACTATCATATGGAAAAGATATGATATCCAAAAAACAACTGACCAATAAATTGGAATCATAAACATAGTGGCGAATAAGGTGTTATTTATCAAAATTCATGGGTGGATTTTGAGTAGATTGGGATAATCTTTCAGTTTAAGCTCAGTTTGGGAAAAGTGCAAATACAAATATCCTTTCAAGCTCAGTTTGTATTGGGATTGTGTCTTATTTTACAACCCATTTGATTAATTTTAATCTAACGGTTGGTGTGGTCCCTCTAGGTTAAAGAGGTTTTACATATAAAAACTTTCTTTTGTATGTAGGGTTAAGGTTTTTTGGAGAAAAGGTGTGAAAGAAAAATATAGAGTGCTCTTGGTGTGAGAGTGGTTTTTCTCTTGTTTTGTTCTTCAAGTTGAGAGAAAAGGGAAAATGGGTATGCAAGGGTTAAGGGTTGGTTTGGGCTGCAAGCCTCAAGGTACTTGTATTATTCTCAATTTTCTTTCATAGTGAAGAAAAGATTTTGTTTCTCTTGTAGACGTAGGTGGTAAGGCCGAATCACGTAAATCTTTGTGTTCTTTGTGGCACTTGTTTTTATTTGTCTTTACTTGGATTTCGCCTTTTGCTGCTATTAGATTTCTCATGGTTGTTATTTCAAATATCTTGTGATTTTGTACTGTGGGTGGTTGTTGTGAGGCTCCAACAAATTAGTATCAAAGCTCCCAAGTTAGTGTTTACAAGGTATTTATAAAATTGCTTAAGATATAATGGCGGCAAAAGGTACAGGTTCTCAGTTCCAGATTGAGAGGTTTGATGGCAAAGACAGTTTTACCATATGGCAAAGAAGGGTAAATGACATCTTGCTTCAACAAGACTTGGCTAAAGATTTAAAGGGAAAGGATGAGAAGCCAAAAGACATGAAGGATGCTGATTGGGAGGACATCGAGTCAAGGTGTGTTAGTACGATTCGATTGCTCTTGGATGATAACGTTATGTTTAATGTTATGGAGGAAGGTTCTGCACCAAAATTGTGGGATAAGCTAGAGAAGTTTTATTTGGGAAAAAGCTTAAATACAAAGTTATATCTAAAGCAGCAATTGTACGGGCTGAAAATAGAAGACGGTGGGAATCTCCTAGAACACCTAAATGTGTTCAATGATATCTTGGATCAACTAGGGAAAGTTAATGTCAAGGTGGAGGAAGAAGACAATGCCCTTTTGCTTTTTACCTCACTTCCTGATTCGTATGAAAACTTGGTGATAACATTGCTGTACAGGAAAGATACAATGAAACTGGAAGAAGTTGTTACATCTCTTCTATCCAATGAGGTTAAGAGGAAGCCCAATTATGAGAGCAGACAAAACTCTACGTTGGTCACGGTGGGAACGAATCAAAAAGGAAGGTTGTCTAATAGGGGATCTGAGAGCAGCTAGTCTAGATCCAAGACCAGGGAAAAGGGCAAGATACAATGTTATAAATGCAAGGAATTTGGTCACATGAAGAGAGATTGCCCTGCATGAAAAAGGAGGGGATGAATCTGGAAGCGTGGCAATTACATCTAACGATGATGGAGACGTTCTCACAGTCTCCGAAGGTATATGCAATTTTTCTCCAAATGAGTGGGTTTTATATTCTGGATGTTCTATGCATATTTGCTCCAGGAAGGAATATTTTGACACATTCCAAGAGAGGAAGACAGGTGTTGTCTCCTTGGGTGATGGATCTACATGTAACATCACGGGTGTTGGGACAATGAGAATCAAAATGTTTGATGGAGTGGTTCGCACTTTGGGTGGTGTGGCATATGTCCCAAAAATGTGCAGGAATCTAATATCACTTAGCCAGTTAGACTCCAAGGGATGCAAGGTTTTTGCTGCAGGTGGAGCCATCAAAATCACACATAGCGGTATAGTCCTAATGAAGGGAGAAAAATGCAGGCGTTTGTATCATCTGGTTGGGAGAATAGTGGTTCCCAAGACCTCGACGTAATGTTGAAAACGAAATGCGCAAGGTAGCGTGGCCACACGGAGGGTCTCTTTTACAGATAGAGTGGAGACAAGTGTTGCAAGTTTTCAAGGTATAGATGATGGTGAGAGGAAGATTCCTGTTGGAAGAGAGGAAGGATCGAGGTCCTTCTCTGAGGTTAACTAGGATTGTTAGCTTGGGTATAGTTACAAGTAGAGTCAGGACCGAATGATTCAGATTATGTGTAGCTGGTGATGTTTTACAAGGCCAATGGTGGTTTGCGGTATTTGCATACAGCTGGAGGCACAAATAGTATATCTTTAAGGTGGTTGAAAAATAAGCTAAGGTGGAGATTATTGGAATTGTGTCTTATTTTACAACCACTGGATTAATTTTAATCTAACGATTGGTGTGGTCTCTCTTTAAGTTAAAGAGGTTTTACTTATAAAAGCTTTCTTTTGTATGTAGGGTTAAGGTTTTTTGGAGAAAATGTGTGAAAGAAAAATACAGAGTACTCTTGGTGTGAGAGTGGTTTTTCTCTTGTTTTGTTCTTCGAGTTGAAAGAAAAGGGAAAACGGGTATACAAGGGTTAAGGGTTGGTTTGGGCTGCAAGCCGCAAGGTACTTGTATTGTTCTCAGTTTTCTTTCATAGTGAAGAATAGATTTCATTTCTCCCGTGGACATAGGCGGTAAGGCCGACCCACATAAATCATTGTGTTCTTTGTGGCACCTGTTTTATTTGCCTTTGCTTGGATTTTGTCTTTTGCTTCTATTAGATTTTCCATGGTTGTTATTTCAAATACCTTGTGATTTTGTACTGTGGGTGGTTGTTGTGAGGCCCCAACAATTTGGAATGAGTGCAAATACAAATATATATAGTGCAAAATCTTATGTTTTGTATTATTAAACCTGTATTTGCACTCTACATATTTATATTTGTATTCTTTCCAAACTGAGCCTTTTTAATGTCAATGTTGGTTTTTGAAAGAGTAGTCGAGATGGTGACAATTGAAATTGGAATATTGGAAGCTTCCACATCATAACCTCTGTTGTTCAAAATTCAGACTGGGCCATCTTTTATCTAGCACTCCTGGAGGGATGCTAGGAGCCCAAAACAATCAAACCTTGATGGAGCACTCGATTTCTCCCAGTGCTCTACCTTTGCTGTTTTGTTACCATTGGCTGAAGAAAAAAATCATAGAAAATGGGTTGGACAACCTATCATGTGAACCCCATAAGTAGCGGGGACCTAATAAAACATTCAAGTGTTTGTTTTCAACAAAAATGGCATAAAGAAAAAAGCATACATATATATAGTAATATTCAATAACCATACTATATGAACATGGAGTATCAAGGAACCATTCATTCATTTAACCTAAAAGCATAAACTCCTAGGTGAGGTTCTTCAATAGGTTTTTATTCTCTAACACGCCCCCACCTGAAAGTATATTGGATGTGAAGTATGTGTAGACTAGTGTTTTTGAACCATCGTTGACCCAGACGGTCATACCGTTCAACCCCAAAACTGTCCAAGTAATTGGTTTCGTTTCATCCTTAACCCGTTCCTCGGGCAAAACCTGTTGACTTGGTCAAAGAACCACTGACCCGGGCGGTTGAATCCCCAACCCATTCGACTCGAATAGTGGTTCATGGGTAAGCAAAAAAAGAGAAGAACATCTCTGATCTGAGACAAGAACGATCACAAATATGAGATCCAGGTACAGGAGAGAAGAAGAAGAAGAAGAAGAAGAAGAAGATTGCAGAGGTTGGAGGCTAGAGAGAAATCAAATCTCAAATCCGAGATAGATATAAGATCTATGTTTCTATCATCGCTATAGTTGTCATTGCTATCATCATCGTCGGTGAAGGTCGATTCCTCCTCTTCATTCTTCTTCCCTCCTCCTCCTCCTCCTCCTCCTTCCCTCCTTTCCTTTCTTTCTTTCTTTCCTTTCTTCTTCTTCCTTTTTGGTACATTTGGTTTGTGAGAAAGGAAAGGGATGGGAAGAATATTGGTGGAATATTCCACCTTTCTCATATTTGTTTTGATAGAAACCCAAGAAAATAAAGGGACACGGGTTGCCAAAAGTGAGAACACGGGGTCATACCAAAAGGTGAGACCTTGTTGAGAAGAGAAAAATAGATCGAGTATACTAAGAAAATCTATCGAGACTGTTAGACCACCAACACTTAGGCACTCGTCTTCTATTGTGCATCCTCCAACAACAAGCTCTCCAACGACACTTTCGACAATTTCTTGCGACGGTAAGTATAGATCCAACTTTCTCTCACATTTTCCATTTATTTTTGTACCATTTTCATTCACTTTCGTTGATTTCCTCTCCATTGGCCTCTCAAAATCTTGCACCTTTAATCATGGTCAGTCGGATGATTTTTTTCACCGTCAACAAGTAGAAAGAAGTCATCCCTTATCCTAATCTGGTGTGTTAGTGCCTAGTTTAACCCTAGTGTTACAGATCAAGAAAATCCATGTGCTCGATCCAAATCCGTTGCTATTTAACTGGTGTTCTAGATATGACGTGAATACAGGTATTCATTCAAGATCTGATGTATCTCCCACTGTTTCCTTGGATTGACCATAGTTTCGATCGTTTTCCACCCATTAACACTACCCATTCCAAGTTTGTGTGTCAATTTCCCCATTTAAAATAGAGGAAAAACATATTGTTGAACCTCAATCAGCCTGTGTTAAGCTTGTCATGTTATTTATTGAATATTGTTTATTTAATGTGTTTTGTTGCTTTAATATGTTTGGTTTATGTGTGTTTTTTGTTGCTTTAATGTATTATTCTAACCCCGTAACATAAAACTCAATTAGCATCAAATCTTCTCAATGCACATGTTTTTAATATAACCATGCCAGCATGCCATGTGGCAAGAATCAAATAATATTTTTCCATGTCATCCCATAAATAGGGTAGGGTTGTGTTGTGAGTTGGATACTAAGTTCACTAAAATCAAACATCCTGCAAAATTTTCTTATCAACCAAACACTGGAAAGTAATTTCTATGGGATAATGTCTCAACAAACAAACACAGGTACCCAAATTGAGAATATAAAATTTTCCTTTCTCATCCCAGTGTTTCTCGGTAACCAATTCAGATTTTCCCGTACATTGCATGGGTCCCTGCTAGTTTTTTTATAGTTGATGCTAGAATTTCACTTTAATACATGTGATCCATCCTATCAGTCTAGCATTGTAGCTAGAAGTGTTAATAAAAAATCGTAAAATTCAATTAATTAAATTGATCGATTCAGTTTTAAAAAATCAAATGTATTGGTTAATCAAATTTAAGGGCAAAGGAGGAGCAAAAATTCACTATAAAATCAACAATGGAGAAAAACACAAAGTTGTGCATTCATCACCTCATTCACAAAAAAAGCCTAAAACCCCAAATACACCCAAAGTCATTCGACTTCTCTCACAAGCTAAAGGCTACAAGAGAAAAACCCCAAAATACATAACTCTTAGCATTTGGGTTAAATCCATAAGCTGAATATGAATCGGATTCATACTACTGTAGAGGGCTTTGCCCCCGCACCCCCACTGGTGGGACTCTGGATCCAGTGCATTTGGACTCGGAGGGACTTTCTTTCCGAGTCCACTAAAATTTTGACATGTCAAACGATGCTCAATAGGCCATCACCTACAACCGGTTGAAGCTTTATGACTAATAAAATATTTTTAAATATAAAAATTGAGAAAGAGAGAGTGTTTGTGGTCCAGTATGAGCTCTACTTCGACGTATGAGTAACACCACGACAACCACTGTGCCAATTGTGAACCAACTCCGACATGTACTCGTTGAACAGTATACCTGAAACCTTTGGCACCGGTCATGAACGTTCACCTCCCAACCTCTCCACCCGCACCTTGAATAGAGGAGTAAAGTGGGACATGTCGAGCTGGCACGACATGGCCCGCAGGAGGCCTACGCAAAGTGCAAGCTGTGTTGTGCTGGTCCGCGGGCCGTTAAGGGCCGTGCCCCCTCCCTGGTGAAAACTTTGGGGGTCCTCCCAGCACGGCCCACGGCCCAGGCCCGTGTCGTTCCGTGGGCCGAGCCTTGGGTTAGGTCAGGCCAAGCATTGGACCAAAGCTATTTATTTAAAAAAAATTGACAAAAAATCTTAAAATTTTAATTTTATATGAATTTTGTGTATACAATTGCTTATATATACAATAATTAAATAAATTAGTATAATAAAATAAAAAATATATATTTTTTTATTAATATATTATTATATAATTATAATTTATATAATATTATATAACTATATAATATATAAATATATATATATGGGTCGTGTCGCCCGCGGCTTGCGGGCCAGCACGGACCGCTCGGTCGTGCTGTGTCATGCTGGCCCATGGACCTTAAACCCTAGGCCTAGCATGGCCCGTGGACCATCGTGTTAGGCCATGCCGGGCTGGTCCAAGTTCGTGCCGGGCGATTTACACCTCTAATCTTGAAGCTCATAATCCCAACTCTCGGTCCCGAGAATAAGAAAATCATCACCGGAACTGCTTGGTCGTCCTTCGTCACATTCACACTCGTCTCTGCTATGTCATAAGCACTTAGTCGGGTACTGATGCATCATGTTTATGCTCAGTTCCTCATCTGGGTACTAATGCATCAACCACTTGACTTTGCTCAGGATCTGCTCCCAAGCCAAGTACTTGCAGAACGGACACGAAAATGTTATTGTATCATCTACCGAGATACCGCTTGGTATAATTGCCTGGACTGAAGAAGCCCAAGGCCAAGGCACCTCCTGCGGATGCTAAAATATGGTTCTCGCTTATCGTTTCCCCTGATTTAATGAGTCCGGATTTCCTACACAATGCTTCCTGAAGACCTTTACATCCAATCAAAGAGTGCCATGTAAGCACTCTCTTGTGTTAAAATTTCACATGTGTGAGTTAGAGTAACAGACGTTTCAAACGTCTTCCCTACTTTTAGTATAAGTTCATAGAAACAACAAGTAAAACCGATCTTAACCGTGATCAACCATCGAAAGTTAAGATTACAGAAAATAATCTGAAATATATTTTTGCAAATATGTCGAAGAAAAGACGCTTAATGACTTACCTCTGCTTTTCCTAATTCTACTCAAAGTAAAACCACCGATCGTCGAGCTTCGAGAAAGATCTGACTCTTCTATTCCTACTCTTCCTTCCCATGAAAGAAAACCAAGGAGAAATCCTTTTGGAGTTAAAACAGAAACCAGTCAATGATGCTCTGTATAAAATGCAACTGAAGGAGAAAAGAGAAAGAAAGCCTCTAAAGAGGGGTGCTGAAGAAGAACGTGTTTATCAGTTGGAGAATCGTCTCAGTGTTCACGCGTTTAATTCCTGGAAATCGGAAGTCAAGGCAGAACTCTTATTCTCCATTGTTTGATTATTGATTCCAGTTAGTTTATCAGTCGGAGAATCGTCTCAGCCTTTTAGCATTTAATTCCTGGAATCAAAAGTCAAGGCGGAAGTCTTATTCTCCATTGTTTAAGTTTCTTGTTTTATATTTGAATCAAATAGGAAAAAAAATTTAGCCATAATTTTTAATTGTTTTAAAATTTTAATATACTAAAAATAATGAATACGTTTGAAATGTCTGTTACTCTAACTCACACATGTGAAAATTTAACACAAGAGAGTGCTTACATGGCACTCTTTGATTGGATGTACAGAAAGTTCTTCAGGAAGCATTTTTTTTTGTAACCAAAGAGATCCATTGCACAGAAAGAAAGCTAAGGATACAAAAGAAGACCCCTCATGTTGAGGTATGAGTTGTGTCTTGGGGGGAGGGGTTTAGGAGTTAGAATGTAAGATCTATTTATATTGGCCCTTTTTGCTATATCGTGAGTTGGGCCTACATCATTCATGTTTACATAATTTTTTTTAAGTTCCACAAAAAAAGGGAGAAGGAATTTGATATGCTCGTTCAGCGCCTATTCATTGCACCTTGTGTCTACTCTGGTTTCCTTGAGTTTCTGCAAGATCTCTTTCGCATCCGACAAAATGATAGCATGGTTGATACCCAACAAGATAAGTCTTCTCAGGCCTCGGATGATTGCCCAGAGCTCAGCTTCTAAGGAGTTAATGGCATTGCATTATTGTCCTTCTGCAAAGCAAACATTGTGTGTGTAGGAGACTATATATAAACCTATGAAGGCTGAAGTCGTTGTTGGATTCTAGGATCCAGCAACTATCACAATGGAGTGAGATGCGAGGGGTAGATTGTGGGTGAGTATGTCATTTTGTTCAAATTGGTGGTGAAACTGAAACCATTTTTGAACTTTTGTATCTAGAACATACATGTTGGCTTTTCTTATAACTTCAAGGGGGTCCGGGGACTTTCCTTTGAAGGTTGCTTCATTTTTGTGATCCCACATAGCCCTCAAGATGGCTAACAGTCTAGCCAAGGAGAAGTCTGTGAGGCTTTTCTTTTCAGGGTTCCTTTCAATCCACCAAGATAGGAAGTCTGGTGTTCCTGAGAGGGTGAAAGCTTCTAGGTTAAAGCCAATTTACGCTGACAGCTAGACTGCCCTTGCTAGGGGACATTCGAAGAAGAGATGCACCTGTGTTTCCAGTGCAATGCCACAAAGGACACAAAAGGAGTCCCCTGAGTGTCTTAGGAACCAAATTGACTGCTTCATTTTTACGCCGCTCATTAAAACTTTCCATCCAAAGAGTTGACATTGAAGGGGGGCTTTTGTGGTCCATAATTTTGACCACCTGATTTGTTCTAGAGAGGGACCCACGGTTTCAGAATTTGAGAAACTCCTGTAAACCGATCGAACCAAGTACTCCCTATCCTTTGATCTTTTCCAAAGAAGCTTGTCCTCTTGGCTTTGTGGGGTCAGAGGGATGTTTAGGATAGCTTCAGCTGATGGATCTATGAAGACATGGTATAACAATTGGGAGTTCCAAACCCCCTAAGAAGTGATGAAGTCTTTAACCACCCAATTTCTAATACTAGGGTCCTGTAGTTGTCGGGGTTGGGGTTTATTGGAGGGAAGACTTGAGATCCAAGGATCATCATGAGAGTTTATGCGAGTTCCATTCCCCAATTTCCAACAAAGATGTGGTGTGAGACTATTTCTGATACATAGGATGTTTCGCCACCAATACAAGTGAGATCTCCCTGGTTGGACTTTAAAGATGGACTTGTTCCTTAAGTATTCTGCTTGAATTTGTTCCTCCCACAGGTTTCGCTCTCCTGTTAGCAGCCGCCAAAATTGTTTTGCAAAAAATGCCTTGTTCATTGGTTCTGCTTTCCCGAGGCCTAGCCCCCCTTTAGATTTAGGTTTTCAAATCCTGCTCCAAGGGATATTGTGGCTTCCTTGCTTGCTTGTTTCACCCTACCACTAGAAATTTCTTTGGAGTTGGTCCAGTCTCTTCAAAGTCTTCTTTGGGAATAACAATGTGGACATTTGATAGATAGGTATATTCTGGGCGACTGCTTTTAGCATGGTAGTTCTGCCTGCTTGAGAGAGCACTTTAGTTTTCCAAGTGTCCAATTGGCTTTCTGTTTTTGTAAGAATTTTTGCATGAGGGCCAGTGCTTCCTCTTGCTTCATCCATCCAAGCGCCCAAGTACTTTATTCTAGGTTGCATTAATTTCATGCCTACTAGACGGCCCATGAGCCTCTGATGAGTTCTATGCGTGTTCCTGCTAAAAATAATGCCTGACTTGTTGAAGTTTATTTGTTGGCCAACTATTTGGTCAAATTAGAGAAGCGTTGGTTTGACAAGGAGGGAATCTAGAGTAGCTTTACTGACAATGAGGCAATCATCAACAAACAGGAGATGGGAAAGGGGTTTTGAATGCCTGGCTAACTTTATGCCTTGCAGCCTGCCTTTCGTAGCCTCCTTCTCCAAAAGTTTTGTTAACACCTGCATTCCAATTATGAATAGATAGGGTGATAGGGGGTCCCCCTACTGGAGTCCCTTGTTAGTATGTAATAATTCAAGAGGGCTCCCTTTTAGTTTTATTGAGTAGGTGATAGTGGTGATGCACTGATTGACAAGGTTGCACCATTTCTCTGGGAACCCCAACTTTCTTAGGGTTTGGATGAGGAATTCCCACCCCATTCTATCAAAAGCTTTGGCCATATCGACTTTTAACATTGCCCATCTGGTTTTCCCCTTCTAGTGCTTGATTTTGTGGGTTATCTCCTTGGCTAAGATTACATTATCGGCAATGTTTCTGCCTTTGATGAAGAGTGCCTGGTTTGGGGCAATATCTTGGGAATAAGATGTCCGAGCCTGTTAGCCATTACTTTTGCTAGCACCCTGTAGACCACATTGTAGAGGCTAATTGGACGGTATTGATCTACTGATCCTGCCCCTACTTTTTTTGGTATGAAGACTAGGTGGGTATGGTTTAGCTCTGTAAGTAGGTGTTGGCTGTGAAAAAAATTTACAATGAGTTGTGTTAGGTCGCTTCCTAGTATGTGCCAGTACTTTTGGAAGAAGAAGGGAGTGAAACCATCAAGCCCGGACACCTTTTGAGGGTTCATTTGAAAGAGAGTTTTTTGACCTCTTCTTCTGTTGGTGTGTGAATAAGTTGATCTCCCTCTGATGCTGAGATGACCGGTTGGATCAGCCTGTCCAGAGAGTTAGGATTGAAGTCCCCGGACTGTCCACTTATTTTAAGGGTGTGCTCTTGGAAAGCCTTCCCTATCTGTTCTCTCCCGAAGATCCAAGATTGGGCTCCTAATTTTAACCATTCGATGTTATTCCATCTTCTCTTGTGTTTTGTTTGGAGATGGAAGTATTAGGCGTTCCTGTCTCCTTCTTTGAGCTATAATTCTCTTGATTTCAATCTCCATAATTCCTCCTCATAGGCTAACCAACAATTGTACCGACTTTCCAAACCTTGAAGTTCTTCTTGTAAGGTACCAGATTGGTCTTGCTGCTTTGGGAGATGTCACCAAAAGTTATTTTGTTCTAAGATTTTAGCTCGCTTTTGATGAACTTTAGTATTTTTGTAATTTTGAAAGTTGTAGAGCGAGGGGGTTGTTTGTTCCAATTTCTAACTATGATTTCTTCGCATGCTGCATGGTCTGCCCACATAGGGAGAAAATGGAAGGTTTTTTTCCCAGGCATACAAGTGGGTAGGGTGTCCAAGAGAATGGGATTGTGATTTGAGTTAATAGCTTTAGATTTTTTGTTTGTATGAAGAAAAAGATTCACATGGAAGAGAAGAAGAAGATAGCCTCGTGTCTTGGGTTTGTCTTGCAAATCCAAAGCCACAACCGCAAGAAGACTTTATCTTCCCATTAATGGTTGGAGTTTTTTGAACAACGAATATAAGTTAACTCAAACAACAAATGTAAAATAGCACAAAAAAATAATAAAAAAGAAAAAGAAATACTCAATGGATACAGAGGAAAAGACTTCCAAACATCCATACAACATTACTATTTGTTGGAATTAAAAAGAAAATAAAAAGCGATTCTGTCATCGGCATTCAAGAAGGAAAGATGAAAAGCCCTAGACATAGATATCAACTTTCCTCTGAATACTCGATGCTTGAAACTTTCCGTCAACACCATTGTTGTTGCCATTAAAATCCACAGTCCTCGTTCTGTTGTGGTTTGAACACTGTTAAAAAATAAGTTTACTTTAAAATAAAGTCGGGGCGGGCGGGGACCTCAATCTCCATCCCCTCCCTGCCCGCCCCAACTTTGATAGAAAATTCTTATTAATCCCCGTCTTTGTCTTCGCCTCGTCAAAACAATCTCCATTGGGTCTCCGTGGGGAGGGGGGAAAATTGCCATCTCAAAAACCAAAAGTTCTCATCCAACAGTTGTAATGCCTCGGCAAATACGGGCCCACCTTGTACTCCGCCAAGGATAATTTGTCCTTGTGCACTGCTAGCATAACGAGCCGTGTCCGTCACGGAGATGCCGAATCACAAGAGGACAAAGGGATTTTGCCTAATAACATTTATCTCTGACAATTGAACCGTTGATCTGAAACGTCCTAGGGATTTGCATCCTCCGGTAGGACCGACGAAGCATCGGATCCCTAGATTGTCAGATGACTCAGATCACTTCATGTGTTGTGGACTGTTCACCCCGACCGTTGATTCTGAACCCGCTTTTTAATGACACGTACGATTCTTGAATGGCACAGCAAATAAGAACCACCTCATTATGGTGGTCCATGTAACTAACCCTCGATCAAAGGCTCAGGACTCTTTGGATCCACGTTACACAAAATCTGGACCCATTCATGGGGAACAAGATCAAAATCTGACGGTGAGCGTACGGAATCTACACGAACACTGTAGATACAGCTATATTCTTACGCGTGTTAAATAAATTAAGCTTCTTTCCGGGGAGCCCTTTTTCGCACCGAATCTCGGCTACCCGTCTTGGCAAAACCTCTGAAACTCAGGTTTTGGTTCTCCGAGCACCTCTATCATCCGACGAATTCCAGGATTCTCGATCTGGGTAACGATTCTTTTACTTTCTTCTTCTTCTTTTCCCTTCTCCTCTCTCTATTGTTTTCCCAGTTGTTCTTTGTTTCTTGATCTGCGTTTTCTTCGTGTTTGAATTGGTTGATCTTTAGAGTTTAGATTCTCTGCATTTGAGTGGAAGGTCGTGTGTGTGTTTGAATTCGCATCTAGGTTTTTGGTTCCCGAGAATAGATGATTTGGGTTTGGTTGAAAAGTTGTTTGCCTGTGGTAAGTGTTAATGAAGTTTGCGAATTTTCGTTTTTTCTGAAACCCTAGTAGTATCAATCTATGAAATGAACTTGTAGATTTCTGCTGTTAGAGATAGTGTCGTGGATTATTTGTTGTTTTGATAGGAAATTTTTTTTTTTCTTTGAAATTTATAAGTTTGGTTTTTCTTTACCTCAGAAGATTATTGAGTCTTATTTACTTATTATATACATTTGCTGATGTAGTTTGGGGATTATCATTTACCTCTGGTTTTGAAACCCTAGTAATATCAATTTATGAGGCAACTTTGTGTGACTAATCTGTTTGTAATATGGTTTTTTGTCGTTTTAATCGGAAATTGCATGCCTGGGCTAAACTTTGAATCCAGAAAGTGGGATTTCTTTCCTGGAAGACTCTCAGTGGGTTTTTGGTGGAAGATTTATATTAAGTACTTTTGGATCTTCTCTTATTCGCTTTGGAATCCTATTCCTACCAACTCATGACGCCAATTTGTAAATTTCAACTGTTAGTGACATGGTTTACTATGAGCTTGTTTTAGTGGAAAAAACATTAGATTGTAATTCCAAAGGGGCTTTGGTCTATGATGTTCTAGGAAATAGGATTTTGCTCTTCCCTTTAGTTTTAGAAATATTAGGTTTCTTCTACAGATTCTTTTCTGTTTTCATTTCCATGCATATTTGGGAATGGAGACACCAAACATGTGAGCTATTTAATTAATTATTTATTATTATTATTATTATTATTATTATTATTATTATTATTATTGTGTGTGTATAGTTCATCAAGGAAAAACCTACTTGAGGGTTAATCAAGGAACCAAAGCTGAAAATGAATGTACACGTGCATTTGTCCTATGTACTATAGGCCTTTGTTTTTTTTAATATTTTTCTTTTCTCTTTGCTTTTCAGAAAGTTGTTTTTGGGAATTGTATATTGATGAAACGCTTTATTCTTGGATTTTGTTTTCTTGGTCCCAGGCATTTGATGAGTTTAAAGCCATTTAGTGTTTTTTTTTTTTATTTTGGGCTAGATTTTTATGTGTCATTAGTCTTAGATCGCATAAACTTATGAATTTCCTCGATTTTGCCAAGATGTACTGATCATAACTCTCCATGATGCATGCTCTTGTTGTCCAGTGGTCATGGTGGTGCTAGTTCTCCAGTTTGGGCTTGAGTTAGAGAATCTGGAAATAACTAGTGTTATTATGAGCATGGAACACAAGCCCAGGGCATTTGCACAAATGAATTCGCCATGGGACATAAGGAGGATCGATACCTGTGAATTTGTTTAGTATTAAACAGTATGAAAGAGCTCAAAACAAAACCAAACTCCCTGAGATTCTCTTATGTTTAATAGCACCAGGCCTTCCCTTTATTTTGTTCGTCACTTCCGACCAACCTGACAAGGATATTGGGATTATGTCAAGATAACTGATGGTTCTGAGGTGTCAAACTCATAGTTATCAAGGCATATAGCCAATTCTAAGTGATAGCGGTTTATGTAGTCACCCAGGCACCTGTCTAGGCTATAGAATTTTACAATAAAAAAAATTCTTGGTTAGTTCCATAGCTTTATATACTAATCAGCATGCATATAATAGCACTGATCTTTACATTAATTTTCCTCTGAAGGAATTAAGCATGACAGTTCATTATTCCTAAAAATAAACATTATTCTACCCTCAAAAAAATCAACAGCATATTAAATCCATTAATTTCAATATTTCAAACAGATTAAACCTAGAAGCATATGTCAATGCAGATTAAATCTGTTAATTTTAATTGTTTATCTTTATAATAAAAAATAATAATTTAGTTTTATTTTATTTATGTAATGGATTATCTGTTAGAAAAGAAAACAGATTAAACCTAGAAGCATATGTCAATGCAGACAATACTAGACAATGAAAATAATTCATAATTAGTTATACACATACTAAACTACCAAGTATTGTAAATTCATTTATATTAAACTTTACCATGTTTGAGACTTGCTTCAGCTTCAATGTAAATATCAGTGTCATCACTTATCAATATGTATAAAGCGCTCACTTTGAAGTGTTAATGTAACATAGCTTCAGAAAAATCTGATGTCACTGGGATACAGCAGCTGGGTATTCTTCATCTGATATTATATTTCTGCAAACATATACTGATGCATAAAAATATGGTCGATGCGGTTAGATGCCATTGGGGAAAGGTGACAGTGTTTCTGTGTGGGTGTCTCTGTATGCATACATACAATATACAATAGCTATTGACAGTTTATTGTACAATATATCTTCATGGATGTGATAAATCTAAGTTCCTTATTCATAGGTAGATGGTAAATGCATCAACCAAAGTCTACTTCTAGTTCAAGTCTTGTTCGCAGCAATGCGCTACTTCCTCGCCAGCATCTAAATAGCACTGACAGTGCGATGGGATCTAGCAGCAGAGGGAGCATTATTGAAACTAGCAACAGTAGCAAGAACAGCCCAATTCTGAGCACCAGGCAACGGTTGCGTTGGACACATGAGCTCCACGAACGCTTTGTGGATGCTGTGGCAAAACTTGGTGGTCCAGACAGTGAGTTATCTCAACCAAAGCCCATCTGATTTGAGTTTGGTATATTGTGAATGTGATGTCCCATGTGTGATGCTTGGTAGATGTTGGAAGTGATCGTGAAGTCAATCAGTACAAAATTGTATTTTTTCAAAAGTCTAGATGCATGGCATAGAAATCCCAATGGTGGACTAGAAAGGTGTTTTAGAAGACATCTTGAGATGAGATCTCGATAGCCCATTGCACAAGGTTCTCACCAATGTGGGGTCTGGGGAGGGACAGATATACACAGCCTTACCCCTGCACATAAAAAAGGCTGTTTCCAAGATTTGAACCCTGGTCACAAAGGTTGCAATGGAGCAACCCAACTGTTGCACCATAGCCCACCTTCTGTTTCAGAGGACAACATCTCAGAATCTGGAATTTGGTGTCCAGACTCCATTATGGTTTTCTTTTTGAGAAGTCCTGTTCATGGTTTTCTTTCCTTTCATTTTGTGAGTCAATTTACTGCAACTTGAATCTGAGAAATGATTAGATAGTTTTGTGAATTATTTACTTTATGGAATTACCAAATAGATTTTCTGGTAGTACATAGTACCCAAAAATGTAGATTTCTGGTGGGGAAGGGGATTGTGGTAATTCTTTAATAACATGGATGAACAAGCTTTTCAAGAAAGAAAGAAAAGAATTCCAACCATGTTATCAGAAGGAGTCTAACTATGAGGACTTTTATTTAGCCATTTTTCATATTCTCATTTTTATCTTTTTCATACTCACAGAGGCCACTCCTAAAGGTGTTCTCAGGGCAATGGGTGTATTAGGTTTGACTACATTCCATGTCAAAAGCCACTTACAGGTAATTATACACAACCATCCTTGAAACATCCTTTCTTTCATGTGTTTATTACTTACATTATATTTCTACCTGTGTTTGAACTCTATTTTATATTGCATCCAGAAATATCGTCTTGCAACACACCATCCAGAACTTCATGGTATGTATCTCTGACCTAGAACATTCTTTTATTAATTTGAAGTAAATTACTGATTAAAAAAGTTATTTGAAAGTGAATTAGGTAGCTCTTTCCATAGTAATAGTAGTATCTCAAGTATGTGTTCACATGAAAAACTTGTGGAAGAATTAATTTTGTATTGTAAATGTAGGAAAAATGGGGAGAGAAGCACGTGCTTTGGTTCAACTAACAGAAGGCTCCTCGTAAGTAGAAGTGTATTTTCTTTTTTGTGTAACATACATTTCTGTGAGCAAATGATCTTAAAATACTTTAAAGTTTAGGAAAACTGACACCTTGAAAGTCCCTACCATGGCTCTACATTGGTGCACATCCAGGTACTACTGTATTGATCATGAGATGTTTCCCGTTACCTTTTGTGTTCTTCATAACATCCCAAATTATCAAGTAGAACAAAGGGTTGGATGGTTGTAGTTTGTCAACACATTTACTGCTTTTTTGCTTGTTAAAGAGACATGTCTGAGATGATGTGGGGATTTTTTGGCAGTCAGATCCAAAAAATGGACACTCTCAAGCTGCAGGCTGAGGTGCAAAAGCGTCTGCACGAGCAGTTGGAGGCAAGTCTCTTTAAATTTGTTACCGGCATTTTCAAAGTCAAATTTTCTCTTTTCCCTTTTGTAAGTAATCAAAGTACACCATTAAATATAAGGGTGCACAAAAGAATGATCTGAAGTCTCCAAAAAGGAAAATGAAAAAGGAAAGACAAAGCAAACTTGCATTCTACCCCCCTCTACACCCATGACAAAATCCAAATTGAATTCAAAATCCCTCTCATCTTTGAGATCCAAAACCTAAGCCACAAGGAAGCCATGTAGCATTCACAAATAGTCAAACAGAAGGCTTTCAAGAATTCTTTAATTTTTCTGCATGAAAGAGGGTGAGGGGGGAGTTGATACATCTATGATGTGCTTGACTTGGGACTAAGGTACCTTGGCCTTGAAGACCTTGAGAATTGAGATGTGATGGTGTTCCAGATGCCCTCGGGTATATGGACAATTGATATGGCATTCAAGATACCCTTAGGGTTAGACTATATGGTAGGTATAACCAGTGTTTTAAAAGCAAAAGGTGCAAGGAGTGGCACGCGCCTTTTTGAGGCAAGGCACACAATTAAAAAAAGCTAAAAAATAAAAAAAAATTATAAAATATAATATTAATAAAAATATAAACTTAAGTTTTAAAATAAATGTTTTAAAAAACCTATTATCTAAAATTAAAATACATAAACATAATATGTAAAGCATATTCAATTGAGAATTTAAAAATGAAATCAAACATATAAAACATTTTCAAGCATATAAAACCCACAATCTCTTTTTTCTCAATTGCATCAAGTAGCTAATGTGACATATTACATTCCTAATTCTACGAGCCGCCTTTGTGCCATGCCCCTCGAGGCAAGCCCAAACAAGTCCATGTTAGGGCCTTAAATTCTTAGCTTTCACACAAAAAATAATGATTTTATAGTTTTAATTGTTGTTAAGAAGATATTTTATTAGGATGAATGAATGGACAACATTACCAAATAGGGGGTTCTCGAAGCTTCGGTGAGCAAGCGAACTGGCCTCGAGGGGCGTGGCACAGGGGTCCGGGGGCGGAGACCCCAACCCAGCCGCCAAACTCAAAAAAGGAAAAAGTGGCAAAATTTCAAAAGGCACACCAGGCGTGCACCTTGTGAATGGGCTGTACCTAGGACCTGGGCGAGGTGCTTACCCTAAAATGTGCCTCGCCTGTGTGCCTGAGGTGCGCCTTTTAAATCACTGAGTATACTATTCCTTGCGAGTAGGGATGGCAATTTCTACCCTACCCAGTGGGTACTCGCCCTAGCAGGGTAGGTGTTTTTGCTTGAACGATGGGTTTTGGGGTGGGGACAGATTTTGGGATTCTACAATCTGTATGGGGTACAGGTAGGGTACAATATAGGCTAAATCCAACCTCCCCAACCCACATACTTTTGGAAAGCATATAAAATTTATGTATTAGGTGCCGAATTTAATAATATCTTGAATTTTAAGTGAAGGATAATTGATAATTTGTGTTTTTTTACATGTTTTAATCAAATAATTGGAAACTTTGTTTTTTATTTGTGTTATTTTACTTATTTATTGCTTATGTATAACAGCAAATAATAGGAAATTAGATGTGGGTCTAAACCCGACCCGCCCTACCATTGAATGCAGGGAGGGTTTTGCATTTTCATGTGCGGGTAGGGTTTGGATTCTCAAAATCCAACTGCTACGGGTTTTGGGAAGGTATGGGTTGGGAGGTTTAGGGAGGTGGGTGGGGTCTAGAATTTACTAAGCCCTCCCCAAACCTGCCCTGTTGCCATCGTCGTGAGACAATGTATCTATGAAGAGTCTGCGTTACAATGGAAACTGGTTTTGCCAGTCGGGACAGAAATCTTTCATATGGTAAGTTTGGGGCTCCGCATGTTCTTCTGGTCTCTCTAATGGGTTGACTTTGACTTTGACTGGAGGATTGAACAGGTGGTCAATCCAGAGGGTTCCTTATCAGTGGTTTTGGATCATGTGGCAGAAATAGGGGGGGATTATGTACTTAAATTAGGGAACCATTTTCAACAACACTGTTCTTGATTTTGTCGTATTCCGTTGGTGGTAGTTAAAAATATTCGAATATTCCCTCATTGCATAATATAAATTTTTACATTCAGATTTTAGAGAAAATTCATTTGCTTCAATTTCAAGCTTTGAGCCTCTGCATGTGGTGTTTGTGTGGTGTTCGAGTATTCAATTTCAACCTTGACGCTGTTGAATCATGTCTGGACATGTAGAGCACCTGTCCGTTGATTTATTATTTTTTTATGTTCAAAGTACAACAGGTCCAGAGGCAACTGGAGGTAGGAAAAGAAGACAATAGTAAACCCCCAAAGATAACTGAAGAACAAAAGAGCTCTAGTGATGTTCTTGCAGAAGCATCTGGTGCAGTCACTTCTGTCCCTTTGTTAGAATCTGAGAAGACTGAAGCATGTACCCCTTCTCCCACTGCATCAGATTCTGCTCCCACCTCCAACTCCCCCAATCAAGAACTTGAGACCCCTGCCCAAGTTGATGCTTCCAAGGAACATCCCCAAGCCAAGAATGCCTCTGCCAGCAAGAGTTCATCCCCAGGTGAGAGCTCAGGTGAGAGGGTAGTGAAGAAGCAGCGAGTCAGTGAAGGCCCAGAATGTGCTTAGTTGGGGTTGGTTCTCAAACACATTGTTTCAAGCTTGGGCTCTGCGCATCTGCAATACAGAGCATTTTGATCTTTATTCCAGGGCATCCTTGATGATGAGGAGCATCTGAAAACATTTCGGGCAGTGTTCCATGAGACTAATTTGTGTGTCGGGTATTTGCACTTCAGGGCTGCTTTAGTTTTTTAATGTAGTCTATGGATTAGTGTGATAATCGTGTCAAAGAATTGGGTGTTCGTTTTTTATGCTATTTTCATACTTGGGTTGAAGAAGGCCATTTTGACCTTCCAACTGTTCTTTCTCTCCATCACATACTATAGATGCATACATCAATAGAAATAGAACCCTAACGGGAATTTGACAGGTTATGCGATGGATCCAAGTTATGCCGTCCGTTTATACTCAACCATTTCAGAATTTTGCGTCAAATTAAACTCCCGAACGGGGAATTTGACAGCTTTATGCGGTAGATCCAAGTTCGCTATCTCCCAGATTCGTGTATGAGACCCGGTTGTTGAATCGTTTGAAGTGACACCTGCTAAGATTTTGGGTTTGGTTTTGGAAAAATCCAGAAGCTGGTAAAAAATTGTTGATCTGGTTATAAACCGTCTGACCTGGCCCTTGGGTGGTTGGACCATTGATTAGTTTGACCCAGTGATTGGATCACAGGTTGTACACTAAATGTGTGCAAATTTCTGTAGGTCATAATTTTGCACTCACGTCTGATTGTGATGATTTTTTTTATTTTTGGGTAATTTATAGAGATTTGTGTTTTAAGATGTACGTGCTTTGTCCTGTTAATTTTGTAAAACAAAAACTCTTATGGTTTCAAATCATATTTTTTAATATTTTTATAAATAAAAATATAAAAATTGAATTAGAAAGCATAAATATAAAATAATACATGTATTACATGAACATAATTATATTATACGTTATTTATTGATAAAATACATGTTTACAAATATATGTATATTCATATTGCTAATATGACATGGTTTCACGTTCACCCGTTCAACCTAGATGATCAAACCGTTTTCCTGTAACTGTTTTTGCCTCCGGGATGGTTAAAACATTGCTTGGCAGAGGAATTGTTCTATTTCCGTGCCTTTCTTCTTTCAAGAGCATCCAATTCATAAAATGCAATAATTATACACCTATTAGAACTTGTATGGTCGTTTTAGCAAAAAAAAAAAAACTTGTATGGTCTGACCGTCTTAAATAGTGAAATTTAGTGGGTAAGCTGTCAAGGGCCAAGGGCAAAACAACTTGGGATTAGGGGTGCTCACAATTTGGATAACCGAACCATGGGCTTATATTTGAAACCAAGTTAGTACTATCGGTTTTTGAAAAACCGGTAACCAATTGACCAGTTTGTTTTTTTTTTTTACTTTTTTATATTTATAATATGTATTATAAATTAATATATAAATATATAATAAAAAACTAAAAATAAAAAAATATATAATATACATATATGTAGAAATAAGAAATGCATGTATACCAATTGGTTCAGTTAACTGTCGATTTTTTTATATTGGTTAACCAAAACCAAACTGGTATCTTCAATTTTTTAGAAATACTGAACTGAAACTAAACCGACTGATTTGGTTAACCAAAATTTTCGGTTTCATCTCAGTCGATTTGGTTTGCTATTTGGTATTACATTAAAAATGTGACACCACCTGACTCATCCAATGGTGGTCAAACATCTAAGGGCCCTTTTTCTTTTTGATTTTGGGAAAGGGTAAAGTCGGTCACCAAAATACTCATTTTTTCCAGATTTATGTGGAATTCACGAAAATATTTTCCCTGAATATCATTTACTCAGGTAAGTGATCCATCTCCCATGTGGATTAGTGCCTAGTGGGATAACTTTCCCACCTCGGGAGGGGGGTTGTCAACACTTTGATGATACAAAATTGCCCATTTTAATAATGGTTTTTATGACTAAAACCTAAAAATCATTTTTTATTTACTTGAGGAAAAAGACCCAGGCCAAGAAATGGTTACCCGAATGAATATTTACCCGGATAAGTAAATTCCTAAAAAGTAAACGGGCCAAGTAATTAAACATCTTGGTCAAGAAAACTATGGATGAAAGATGGAAGACGGGGAAAAGGAAATGCTCTTGCTCATTTTGTGGATAACTTCAGCATACCATCTGACCATTATAACTCTAATGAAAATGGAACATGAAAAACATATCAAAGAAACCAAAGATCAGTCCCGCAGCATTCATTGTATATTACAACCACTAAACGACAATCACTAATTCTAGTAGTGGCAATGTTTTTGGACATGTTTTAACGCAATCAGGGCCCTACCAGGCAAATACAATGCCAATACAGCCGCATGTCAAACACTTCCTTTAACGGCATAGGAAATGCCAACATTTTCCCTTAACACAAGTAAATAT
The DNA here is from genome assembly GCF_055504915.1 of Nelumbo nucifera. Classification (NCBI taxonomy): domain Eukaryota; kingdom Viridiplantae; phylum Streptophyta; class Magnoliopsida; order Proteales; family Nelumbonaceae; genus Nelumbo; species Nelumbo nucifera. The sequence goes on from NC_142649.1 coordinate 61,088,391, forward strand.
TGAGAAACACATACACAGCACCATGGGTTCCCCCTTGAATACAATCAAAAGCAATCCCTATTGTTTCCTTCAAGAATGAGAGGGGGAGGGGGTTACAAGAGGTAGAGACAAGAAAAATGAAAACAATTACAGTTACAAATTTTATGGTACAAAGGCAGTCACGAGGAACGATGCCTTCTATGCTTAACCCGCCTTAGAATGCAAAGCCGTATACGCTGGCTTAAAGCCTCCAACTTCTCAAACTTCTCACGCTTGGGCTTCTTTGGAGCGGTTTGAACCTTCTTCTCCTTCCGCATTTCTGATGATTTTCTTTGTATTCTTCTAAGAGGTGTTGCAAGTGCTTTCAAGGTCATCTGTGAAATAATCACAAGGAAAAAAAAATCCTAATGAAACACAAACCAGTGAAATGGAATAACTTCATTCAGATACAAACTTACAATTTAGGGATGAAATGCACATCCACATACTATGATAGCAAAAATTATCAGTTACATGTTTGATGATTCTTCTTTTTCCCTTTCTTTGTAACCAAAGACAATAATGAAATAAAGGAGGCTTGCCCCATGTACAAAAACTTGCATGGTCTGTATCAAGACTCAAATAAGATGCACAGTCCGTAAGTCTAATCCCTACAAAAATTTACCAGGACTTCTCAGGATAGAGAACCATAACAAGAGTTTTCTATATTTCTGATTCTGACCAATCAATGCCAACTTCCATTAAGGTTTCTTGCCTTGATTTAAGGGTTTGCATCCTTTCTATAAACAACAGACTATGTTTCTATTTTTCTGACCAATCAATGCCAGCTTTCGTTGTAAACAAGAATGTAAACTCCAACTCCAATTTATATGCTTGTTTTGAAAGCTAAGATGCATAAGCATCACACTGTTAAGATCAGGGGAAAAGATTATGAGAAAGAAGAAATCTTCAACAAGTTCCAAGCATTCAATTTCTTTTTTCCTTCTCCGTTTTTTTTTCCTTTTTCGTCTTTTTCTGAGGGTGTTGGGGGATATGCTATTCATAGAGAACAAAGCAGTAGAATGGAAGAAAGGAAAATACCAGATGTTTGTTGTTAGCATTCCCGGTGCAATCTGCGGAAGACGATTCCTCTTCACTGCCTCCTAGAGAAGAGCATCTTCCCCAACTTTCTCGATTTGAACTTGAATATGAGCAGCATTCCTCATTCTGCCCACTTGTCTTATCCTGGGAAATGTGCAATGGCAAAAACTTTTCAAAAGCAGACTTACACTTAAGGTTAGCCTTCATAGAATAGAAGGTACTTTACTGACTTCTTTTGTAAATTTCATGTTTCCTGTCATCGCATAGGAATTAAAATTCTCACAGGATAGGTCAACATGCATATGAACCACTAAAAAGTCCAGCAGAGTCCTCTTACCATAAAAGAGACAGCTTACTCACCTTTCAAGTAATGTGAGACCTATTACTAATAAAAAAGGTGAACCCACAGTAGAAATGACCATCAACCTAAAGATAAGATACTAACAAGAAACAGTAAAAATTCTCAATACCTATAGATCATGATGCAATAAAAAACGAGGTTTTCTTTACACTGTTTAGAGAAGCCACAAAGGCACTGTGGGAAGTCCACATTACTATGATATCATAGAACATATAGCTACACTAGTAATGCAATAAGAAACTGTTGAAAACTGTATGGAAGTCAGTGAAATAACAAAATGGCTTCAACTTGGCTTGTTAAGTTGTAATGCATCACAGAAAAAGAACGAAGGCATGAGCTTAAGGTTGATGTGTATCAAATTTTCCGAACTACTTAAGAATGAAGAAGCACAGATTTCTATTCGGAAGTGAGACCTTGATTTAGCTAGACCTGGAATAAAAATCATATTGTAATCTAGACAACTTAAGGTACAAACAAATGCATTTGTATTGGGGAAGTGGGACATCAATTTCAGAAGACATGGGACCAAAAAGAAACAATTGAAGACAAAAAAAAGGTGCATCAAATGTACAATCACCTGCAAGTGTCGTGATTCATCATCATTGACCCTATCAAAATCATTAGTCATATTATCTTCAACCAGCAGGGAATCCTGAATCTGTTAATGGAAAAAACATTTAAAAGAAAGAAAAGAAATTATAATAGTAAAATTAAACTAATGAACAGAAATTGCATAACATACCAAGACATTTGCAACCGGTGCAATTTCAGAAAGAAATTCTCCTATAGATTTTGTAGTAGAAATACTAGGAGGAGCTGATGATGAGCTGGCAGCCTCAGTACCCACATTACGAAGACCAGCAATAATCTCATATAGGAGGCTCTACAAACAAAAGAAACATGACTATATATTAGTCGCATACTCAACTTAACTAAGCATTATTCAAACTACATAATAGGAGTTGGCCCTCCCCCAAATGTAAATACCCCCGTCCACCAAAATCCCGTAAAGGTGGGGTTTGATCCCAAGTCATTACTACAACCAGCCAGAGACCTTACCAGCAAGCTAGTTGGACCTTCATGCTCAACTCAACTCAATTATCAGTAAACATGGTTGACGTAAAATAGATGAGGGTGTATCATAATACATTTATCTTGATGTACAATAGCTAGGTTCTTTTTTATTTCTTTATCTGATGCCATTCAGTCCCTAAGAGGGCTAATCAGCAATTGTACCAATACCATGACCTTTTAAGGGTGGACGTCAATCATTTGACACCCCACCAATCAAGACTCTATAATTACAAAATGATGCAACGATAGAAATTAAGGATAACAAATAGAACTTATTGCCCCCATAGTATAAACCACACTACATGAATAAAAATATGGATCACTGTTTGATTCCATAATTTCAGAACCACAAACTGAAAGGCTAAATTAGAAGGCTTATTACATACAACAGAAAGACCTCAAGGAGGCTTTCCATCGGAATGACTTGGCCCAACAGGCCTTTGAAGACCTCAAAGCTACGGTGACTAAGCCCCCTACTTTGGCATTACCAGACTTCACAAAAATGTTTGTTGTTGAGGCTGACCATCAGGAACAGGATTGGGAGCTGTGTAAGGCACTATCAGCCCAGGCCCAAACCAAGTCCACCTACAAGAACTAGCTCATGGCAGTCATGTTAGCAGTCCTCAAGTGGAGGCCTTACTTATTGGGCCAGAGGTTCACCATTCATACTGATCAACGGAGTTTGAAGCACCTCTTGGATCAATAGGCTTTAAACCCGGATCAACAAAAGTGGGCCTATAAAATAATGGGCTTTGCCTACCAGATCGAGTACCGGCTTGGACCCACAAACTGGGTCGCGGATGCTCTATCCTGGCTCTTAGAACTGAAATACATGGGCCTACCTAAACAGGTGTACCCTCTGTTAGATTCAATTCGACAGGAAGCCCAGCAAGACGAAGGCCTCATGCACATCAAAGACTCATGGGCCGTGGATCCTAATTCTGTTCCTGGATACCAGGTGATCAACTCCACTCTTTTTTTCTTTTTTACAAGGGGTGACTGGTGTTGCTTCCAACTTCCACCTATATTCCAGAACATGGGCCGTGGATCCTAATTCTGTTCCTGGATACCAGGTGATCAACTCCACTCTTTTTTTCTTTTTTACAAGGGGTGAATGGTGTTGCTTCCAACTTCCACCTATATTCCAGAACTGATGTGCTTATTTCATGAGTCAGAAGGGGGGGGAGGGGCACTCCGGTGTTTTTCGAACTTATAAGAGGCTCCCTACACATTACGTAGCACAAGTATAACAGCCAATCCCCAGCAGGACTGTTACAACCATTCCCAGTTCCTCCACAAGTGTGGGAGATCTCCATGGACTTCATAATGGGGCTTCCCGTCTCTGGAGGAAAATCGGTCATCTTGGTCATTGTAGACCACTTCACCAAGTACGTGCATTTTTCAGCACTGTCTCATCCTCACACAGCTGCCCTAGTGGTCAGGGTATTTGTAAATGATGTGGCCAAAATTCATTGAACACCATTGGTCATAGTCATTGACAGGGATCCTACATTCACGAGTAGATTCTGGGGAGAATACTTCAAGGCTATGGAGATGGAGTACCATTCAACCAATTACCACCCTCAGACTGACAGTCAAACTGAGGTGGTGAACCGGTCTCTGGAAACCTACCTTAAGGTGCTTCACAAGTGACCGGTCCAAACAGTGGGCCAAATGGCTGTCATGGGCCAAGCTGTGGTACAATACCTCATACCATGCTTCAGCCGACATGACCAATTTTCAAGCTCTCTATGGACGCCCACCTCTAAGTATTCTATTTCTACCTTATGAGGAGGGTCAACAGTGGTAGCCAAAGTGGATACCTATTTGACAGAACGAGATGAAATCCTCAAGGCCTTAAAGGCCCATTTGCATAAGGCCCAAGCACAGATGAAGTGGCTATATAGTCAGTCCACCATTGCGAAGAGAGCGTATCAGAAGCTATCTCCTAAAAATTATGGGCCCTTCAAGGTGCTACAACCAGTAGGAGAAGTGGCCTATGTCTTGACCTTCCTTCCACTTCCAAACTCCACCAAGTGTTCCACGTCGCCATGCTTAAGAAGTGCCTCAATTCAGCAACCCCTATAAGCCCCACACTGCAAACCCAACCCATTAAGGTGCTTGATCATCGATGGGTTAAACAAGGAAAGAAAAATCATTGAAGAAGTCCTAATCAAGGTTCAAAGTATCAATATGATACGCCACGTATCGGCCGTATCATATCATATCTTTTGGATTCTGAAACTGTTTACAGGTGTTTTCAGCAATCCCTTTTCTAATAAAAAATAAATACAAAAATGTATATAAAAACCAACTTTTGAAAAAAAAAAACTAAGAGAAATATAAAAGTGCATGTTTTTAAGTACCGATACACAGAAATATAGAAGTGTGTCAGTACTTTGAACCTTGGTCCTAATTGCACGGGCCAGGTTACCCATAGATGATGTTACATGGGAGATTTATGAGAAGCTTAAGGAGTAATACCCAGGCTTCAACCTTGAGGTCAAGGTTGCTGCCGAGGATGGGGCAGTTGATGGGATCCAGCAGAGTCCGCAGATCAAGCCCAGCAGTCAGGCCCACGAACAAGTCCAGGGCAAGCAGCTGAAGCATCTCAGTCACTACAGCACTCCCATGAGCTATCCGTTATGTCTACACAAGGACACGTCACCACTAGTTACAACCTTTTTGTAAAAGGAATCCAGTTAGTTAGCTTGATGAGATATTTCCGGTGGGTCATGTTTCACACTTGGAGGATTGTGCTAGGGTGTTGGCCTGTCAGGTGGACTTCTTTCCCATGAAGTACCTGGGGCTTCCTCTTGGGGCAAAATGCTCCTCTTCTGCTATCTGGGGTCCAGTTATTGAGAGAATGGAGAAAAAACTATCCTCATCCAACCTTCCCACCTATTTCCTGTCCCTCTTTCCTATCCCAGCTGAAGTAGCTAAGAAGCTTGAAAATCTGCAGAGGAATTTCCTTTGGAAGGGATGGGAAGAGAAAAGAAAAATTCATCTTGTGAACTGGGATCAAGTCTGTTTGCTTGGGGAGGAGGGGGGTCTGAGTTTAAGGAAATTGAAGGTGATAAATTCTGCCCCACTTACTTAGTAAGTGGTGCTGGAGGTTTGCCTCTGAAAGAAATTCCTGGTGGAGAAGTTTAATTGCCTCTAAATATGGGGTGGACTGGGGTAACTGGAAATCGCAGGACCCATTCCCAAATTGGGGATGCTCAGTTTGGAAAGGCATTCTTAAAAGCCTGCCAATGGTCCTGAAGGTGTGAGATTCAAGTTGGGTAGAGGTGATAGGCTGAAGTTTTGGAAAGATCCCTGGTGTCTGGATAGCCCTTTATCCAAGGCCTTTCCCCTTCTTTTCCAGTGTGCTGCAAATCAAGAAGTCTCAGTGGCTGATTCATGTCTTCTACAACAGCACAGTAGTCTGAAACCCTCAGTTCAGAAGAGACCTGTTTGACTGGGAATTGAATGGGGTTTTGGAGCTGCTGGATCTTTTACAGGGTCAGAATATTGATACTAATAATGAGGATGAATGGAACTGGAAATGGAGTGGAGATGGCTGCTTCTCAGTTAAGTCCCTGACATCTAAACTCAGCAGCATTGGTTCTGATAAGTTCCCTTTTAAACAAATTTGGAACTCTGTTTCTCCCTCCAAATCCAACTTCCTTGTTTGGACTATGGTGCTGAACAAGTGCCTCTCTAAAATCAGCTTGGAAAGGAGGGTCCTACAGCTCTCTTCTCTCTTGTGTGGGCTTTGTGGACTCTTTCCTGAATCCACAGACCACCTGAGCATCCACTGCCCTATCTCCTCTAGAGTGGGAACATTTTCTCAGGGCAGCTGGAATATGCTGGGTCATGCCAAGATCAGTCAAAGACCTTCTGTTCAGCTGGAAGAAAATAGGAAAATTAGTATGGAAGACAATCCCTGCGGCTGTTCTTTGGGTAATCTGGTCAGAAAGAAACAGTAGTCTTTTGTAACAAGTCAAAGAGCACTGATGAGTTAGTGCAGCAAGCAGTCCATTTGGAGTCTGTAATCTGGTTTTGTGCCTTGGCTAGTCCTGTGGCTAGTTTTTCTGTTGTATCTTGTATTTCCTTTATTAATAAAATCTTACCTTACCTTTTCCAGAAAAAAAAAAAAAAACAAAAACATTTTGCAGTCCTAATCCTAAGAGATTCACACCCTGCCTTCATAATGGCCCCTTGAGGCAAGCCCAAACAAGTCCATGCAAGGACTTGAAGCAGCACCTCCAACCCAAATTTTCGGCCCATATATGCAAAGGGATTGGTTTTGTTATTCCAACTGCAGCGCATTATATAAGATATTAGCTGTCTTGTTGCTTCTTTAGTGGAAATTTTGCTATTTGATATTCTATTTGCAAGAGTTAAGGCTTCAAGTATTTAAAAGGTATTTATATTGCTTATTTAAAAGTTTATAAACCATTACTAGTATACGAACAGCAATAAAAGATAATTTAGGAGTTGATAAACCATTACTAAGGTGTAAAAACACAGAAAGATTCTACAAAAAATAATAAAAACTGAATAGTTAAAACACATGCCTTGGCTGAGGCACAAGGCACACCATGCCTTTAAAACACTGGGATAGGTAGTCTATTTAGAGACCACAGTGGTGAAGCATTATTAAGCTATTCAGGTCCAGTGAGAATTAGCAAGTCCTCGAGGACAGAGCTAATAAAATTGCTGAATGGTCTCAAAAATAGCTTCCTCAGGTGGTTGGTAGAAATTGTTGGTTGAAAGTGATTGCCAAGTAGTGATTGACTGGTTCATTACTAGAGGGGATGGTCCTTGGCCTCTTAGATTTCTTTTAAGAGAAGTAAAAATTCTAGCAGGAAATATGAACTGCGCATTATGGACCCCAAGAAAAGCAAATGAAAGAGACAATACAACAAGCAAGGAGTTAACAGGGAAGAACTGGTATGGGATGTATGGAGGTATGGAACTGATCTGTAAACACTGGATGATCTTATGGGTTTCTATGTGTCATTTTTTCAAGGAAGTCTACATTTTTTTCCTTCTATGCTTCATGGATTTCTCTCAGAAGCATGGATAATATATAACCATAGACAGGGTTTCTATGTGTCAGCTTGTGGATGATATTGATTTTTGGTATTTAGCCGGTACTTACCCTCAATTTTGAACACCTTCAAAAGGCTGGGGATGCCTTTTTCTTTCTACACAATTAATAGAATGTGAATTCTGTTACTGATCAAAAAAAGGCATTACCTCATCCATACCAGCACCAACCTTCAGGTCCCCCAAATCATAGTACTTCTCAAGCTTGCTTGAATATGCAGAAGAAACTTGAGGCGGATGAAGGACATTGTAGAAGAAAATGGAGACTGAATCATAGTAAAATTGTGGTCGTGGAGAGTTATGATCACCATCAAATTTAATAATATTTTTATCTCCCTGCACATAGAGTAAAGTCAGAGGTAAAGAGAATCACATTCTTGATATAGAGTATGCTGCAAAACTACAAATTTAGTAATAGATCAATGAGCAGTTGAAGTGAATATAAATTCATTTAACAATATCGCATAGGATTAATAATGCCTCATACAGAATAAACTAATACCGCATAGGATTTGAAGATGATTTCAGAATGGTGGGGCTGAATAAATACATCCTCAGCAGCATGGCCAAATAGAGCTGGTATATAAGTTTTAGGTCCCACCTGCATGTGTGAGGGAGCATTGACAAATTTACTCAATAATCAGACCTCGTTGTGTCAAATTTCAAGCAGTTACGCAGGAAATAGAAGAAAACCAAGCACTGCACATTAGTAAGGTTCATGTCCAGAAAGGACCTTATTGTATTATTAAAATGGAATTATATGTTTACGAAAAAGGTTAAAAATTACCAAAACCAAATTATTTATTCACAAAAGAGGGAAGAAGGGTCTATATCAACAGTTCTATGCATACACAAACCTTTGTACAGTTAAGGTCCATGATGTCAAACTTTGCCTTCTTTTGAATGACACGTCGCATATACTGGACAGCCATTTTAACCTGATAAGACAAAAACAAGTTTTACAATTGCCACCAAGAGAATTGAGAAACATAAACACCTATTTCACTAAATCTAAACAAAATCTCCTCGTAATCAGCAAGAATTATGAACTTCTTGTGCTTGAGAAGTAAGAATTCCATGTTATCAGGATTAAAACACTTAAAAGTGATTCCAATTCAGAAACATCAGTAGATTAATTAAATGTGGTACAAGCACAGTCCAATTATACAGGGGAAAAACATCTATGGATAGCTAAAATGTGAATAAGTCATGGAATACATTGGGGCTTAAGAATTCATATAGTCAAAACAACTTCAAAATGTAATAATAGAAAATATTCTAGGAGCCAGATAAGAGGGTATGGATTCCTAGACCCAATGGAACCTTCACTTGTGCTTCTTTCTTCAAGTCCATCTCTCAACTTTCTACTCACCAACCCTTTCCATCAGAAGAAATTTGGTGCAGGCCAATTCCCCCAAAAATTTTGGCGTTCTGTTGGGAAGTATTCCATGGGAAAGTAAACACTCTAGATAACCTACAAAAGAGAAGACCTTTCCTCTGTATTTCTCCTGATTGGTGTATCCTCTGTAGATCTCACAGTGAGGATTGTTACCACCTATTAATATCTTGTCTCTTTTCTGCAGACCTTTGGGCTTGGCTACTTTCGTTGTTTGGGAGTAGTTGGAGTCTACCAGCAGAAGTTCACATTGTTCTTCAACCATTCTACCTTTTATTGGTCTACAAAAATAGGGAGAATTATGTGGAGATGTGCTCGTGCTGCCTTGATTTGGACTCTTTGGGAAGAAAGCAATGCTAGAATTTTTCAAGAAAAGGAAAAGAGCAGTCAGGAATTGAAAGACTGTGCTGAATAGGGCAATACCTTGGTTGAAGACCTTGTAAATCTTTCATCAATTCTCCTTTAATGACCTTTGGAGAAATTGGTCAGCAGTAGCGAGGTGTTCATCCCTAAAGGACAAATCAATTACAAGCTGGTCTCCTCCATCCGAAGGCTCACTGAAGTTGAACTTTGATGGAAGTAGCAAGGGTAATCCAAGATTATCCGCAATGGGGGGTGCTTTGAGAAATGAGAAGGGAGAGATTTTGTTGCTCTACTCAGGTCCCTTAGGAATTGGGGACTCCATCAGGGCAGAACTATTAGCTGTTGTACAAGGGGTGCAATTTGCAAACCAGCTGGGGGTACAACACCTAACAATCGAGGGGGATTCCAAAGTGGTGGTGGGTTGGTTGAAAAATCCCGAAGAGGCTATGTGGCGTTACAAGAATGAAATGAAGATACTCCCTTGATCTATTACAAGACACAAGCAAATTAGGTGCAAGGCCAGCAGATACTCCCATGGATGTTGACCACAAGTTGGGTGACTATGATGGTGAACCTCTGAAAGATGTGAAACAATTCCAAAGGTTAATGGGAAAGCTGATCTATTTGTCCATGACTCGTCCAGACATTGCCTATTCAGTTGGGGTTCTAAGCCAATTTATGCACTCTCCTAAGAAATCACACATGGAGGCAGCAGAGAGAGTTCTTAGATACTTGAAAAAGTATCCCGGAACAGGTCTACTATTCAGTAAACATAATCACCTAAAGGTGGAAGTCTTTATAGATGCTGATTGGGCAGGTGTTGTGGGTGATAGAAAGCCCACGAGTGGGTATTGCACATTTGTGGGAGGAAACCTAGTGACCTAGAAAAGCAAGAAACAAAGTGTGGTAGTAAATCAAGTGTTAAGCTGAATATAGAGCTATGGCACATGGGGTGGCTGAAGTTCTTTGGCTAAAAAATCTTCTAGGAGAGCTTGGAGTTGTTGTTCATAATCCTATGTCTCTTTACTGTGACAACAAGGCAGCCATAAACATCGCCAGCAACCCTATCCTACATGAGAGAACCAAGCACATTGAGGTGGACAAACACTTCATAAGGGAAAAATTGGAAAAAAGGGAAATTTGCATCCCTTATGTCAACTCCAAGGAACAACTCGCTGATGTCCTCACAAAAGGGCTTCCATACTCGCGGCACAATGAGTTATGTGACAAGCTGGGCATGATAAACATATTCAGCCCAACTTGAGGGGGAGTGTTGTGAGGATTATTTAATTGTTATTTTATAGTTGCTGTTAGTGTTAAGATGCTATCAGTCAGTTAGTTTCTTTCTTTCTTATTAGTTTGTTTCTAGGGAGTGCCACCAGGGGCATACTTGTAATCTCCCATTCCTTTTATATTAAGTTAATATAAATAATTAAACTGGCGGCAGCCAGAAGGGGGTTGGTTTTTGTCTCTCAATCATATCTTCCTCTTCTTCTTCTTCTTCTTCTTCTTCTCTCTCTCTCTCTCTCTCTCTCTCTCTCTCTCTCTCTCGTCTCTCGTCTCTCTCTCTCCATGAATGATTACAAAACCCAAAGGTAAACTATGACTTAACACCATTATTATTAGTAACAGAAGTCCTTGAAGTATAATAGAAAAAGATACAGGTGGCAAAAGGATAGAAGATAAAAATAGGCTGTATGCAGTCTTCATTGAAAAGTCCCCCCCAAAAAACAAAAATAACCCCTTAACAGAACATCATAATCAGCCCGTAAGGAATGGGAACACCCAATATTAATATATGTCTGTCCTCCCAAACTATCTGCACCAGTTAACCAGTCAATCCTCTGGTCCAGGTGAATGAGGTATTCACCCCAGCTGCAAGTGCTTTAGATTCTCCTATAAAATGTCACATCAGCCATGGACCCTCACATTCTCCATTCATCTAGCTGATAGCAACCCGTGATTCTCCCTCCACCCATAACCTTTGGAATTATAATGAATACACATCTCAATCTCTGTAATGAAGCTAGAATTTCTGCTCTTATAGCAGTCTTGTTACCAGCCATGCATGAGTAAATTATGACCTACATTATAACCTTATGAAATAAGGGATACCCAGCAAGACATATTTTCAACCTATCACAGTTATTATATTATATGGCCAACACGACACCTTTACATCAGTGTACCATAAAAAGAATAGTTATCAATGAATATCCATTTAGTCCCAACCTTTTTTTCAATAACAAAATAGACAAAAAAGCATGAAAACAAAAGAAAAAAAAGTTTTTCTCAAATGTGTGTGTGTGTGTGAGAGAGAGAGAGAGAGAGACATACTGTGAACTTAGGAAGCCTGATTTTGTAAACATCTACAAGTTCCATCATCAGATCAAACAAGTTGGAGAAGGCACTGTCCAACACCATTCCAGCTATGGAGGGGTCTTCAGCACCATAAAGAAGGCTGCATTTCATTTGTAACAAGGAGTTAGTGGAAGTAAAATTTCTGCAGATAGAATATCAGGCAAGCCTTTCATTTGTATAAGAAGGGAAAGAAAATTATGTAATAGTAACCAGGTAAAAGATTAGATTTCTCCAGACTCAATATTTTACCAGACATGGCATTCAAGCATTATTCTAAAGAAAGTTTCAACATGGTATACAATTATAACAAAAACACAGATAATCTACCAAGATAGCAATAGAAACTAGGGCACAGACTGTTGAATGACAATGTTTTCTGATTATTGAATTTCTTAAGCAACAAGTAAATCTGCAAGAGATTTATGTTCCATAAAACATTGACTAGTTCCTCAAATTTTTGACAATAAAAACGAAAACTCATTAAGAGGAAAGAAGAAATACAACAGAGGTGGTAAGACATCACCCCAAAGAAAAGAAAAAACTACTGCTGATCAAAATAAAAAAATAAAAAACTACCCCCAATAACAACCTTCAAACAACAAAACCCACAAACTCCCCTATACTTTTGAACTTAAAACTTTTTTTTGAGAGAAAGGTAACCAGATTTCATTAAGGAAAGAACAAGTACATGAGAAGATGTACAAAAGAAAAGGGGAGGATCCCCAAGAGATTACAGAGGAGGAAGCTTGTCACTATACAAATGATCCAAAAACACCCCACACTTGGCTAAGCCATCTGCTATATGATTTTGTTCCCTTGGAATCCAAACTAAAGTAGCACTTAAGCAGTCCAAAGAGCCCCTAGCCTCTGCCAAATAGTGGCTCAGTCTCCAAGGTCCCCCCTCCTTGTTTCTTGGCCACTTTATGGTATTTGCTGAGTCACCAGCAATTGTTAGGTTCTGAATTCCCAGATTTTTTACTATTTTGATTCCAGTGAGAGCAGTCATCACCTCAGCCTTTGTGGAGCCAGCCAATCCAATTGGACCACTGAAAGTCCAGCATATGTTGCCCCTTTCATCCCTTACTGTGTCTCCAATGCCAGCTAAACCAGGACTACCTAGAGCACTCCCATCAAAGTTTAGAGTCTTCTTTCCATCACTGAGAACAACCAGTTGTCTCGGGATTGTTTGATGAGGGTGAGGAAGAAAGAGAAAGCAGTGAACCTCTCTGTTGAGATCAGTGATTGAGATTCCTTCAAACAAATCTGAATTGACTGTCCAGAGGTTACAAAGGTAAGTTATATCAGAAATTAATTCTCCAAGGGGCCTAAATTTATTTTCAAAGATGTGTTTATTTCTTTCATCCCAAACTCCCCACATCACTGCATCAAAAACTGATTGTTTTTAAGCAAGCCTGATCCCTGACTATTGAGAAACAGAATCCCAACGTTATTACGGGGTTCAGAATCTCTTGTAAACTCTTCTTATCCTTCCCCATTCCACCATTCAGCAACAGAATCCCAATGTTATCAAGGGGTTCAGAAAGAGGCCCATTTACTGACCCTGCACAAGCCTGATTCAGCCCAACAATGTTAGTTTCCCGATCCCCAACTCTTCATATACCCCCTATTAAAACAATTCCCAACATGTCTCTTAATAACATCATCCACCTCCAAACCCGATGAATTTAAAATTCCAAAAATACCCTCATCTTCCATCTCTCGACACTGACCTTTCATCTTCCGTTTCTCCAAATCCCACTCCATTTCTAGGCCTGGTGCAAAATCCAGAGAAGAACCAAAATAGAACCATCTGAAAGGAACACTTCCACCACTATCCTCAAACTGAACTGTTCTCCCGCAAATTTCAAAACCAGCACTGTTGGAATCAAATGAACTTCATCCACTTCAATTAGAATTCTTACTGCAACTAAATTTTTCTAGGTTTGATTTCTAAAATTGATATTCTTAAATCTTCCACATGCATCTTCTACTTCTCAAAATGTTTACAAACATTGGGCATGAAGAGGGATACCAAATTGGTGCTTTATGTGTAAAGTGAAGGGTGAGGACTGTAACCATTTGCTGATATCGTGCTCTTTTGCTGTCATTTTGGAACTGGGCTGTATCATTATTTGGGTGCAGGTATGATTTGAATTCCGGTAACTCCATAAAATTTTGGGAACAAACCTAGGTGGGGAGTGCCCCTCTAAAGGATCAGTTTCCTTCTTTGTATGCTCTATCTGATTTGAAAAATGAGCCAATCTCATCTTTCACCACCCCATCCTCTTCCACTTCTAGGATTGGGTGGAACTTGGGTCTAAGAAGGGATTTGAGGGACTCAAACTTCGACAGTATTTCAAGCCTTACTGCACTTCTTGAAAACATTGTCTTAGACCCCACTAGGGCGGATTCTAGAATTTGGATACCTACCCCTAATGGCATCTTTTCTTGTGTTTCCTTCTTCAAAGTCTTAAGTCAGTCCACCAGTCCTACTTTCCCCCCTTTCCTTGTTGATGAAGTTTGGTGCAGAGCAATACCTCATAGGGTTGGTAGTTTTTGTTGGGAAGCCTATCTAGAAAGAATCAACATTAGTGATCTACTCCAAAAGAAGAGACCCAATACTTGCTTGTCACCTCATTGGTGTATTCTTTGTAAAGCGGATGGGGAGACTGGTTTTCACCTACTGGTATCTTGCTATCTTGCGAGGTCAATTTGGGATTGGGCTTTCTCCCTATTTGGATGTAGCTGGAATCCTCCTTCAGACTTGCAGGGCCTTTTTTCCCCCTTCTTTTTTTCAAGTGACGGATAAAAAGAGGAAGGACTATGTGGAGAGGACTAAGGGCTGCAGTATGTTGGACACTTTGGGAAGAAAGAAATTCCAGGATATTCTCAGAAGTTGAGAGAGGAGCAACAGATCTGAGGGCTATCATACATATTAGGGTTGTACAGTGGCTGAAATCTTTGGAGCTATTCACAGATTACACTGTGGATGACATGTTGAGAAAGTGGGCTGAAATTGCAAATTGCACACAGACCAAGTCAGTAATGAATGTGTCTTAGACCCCTCCACCTGTTGGATTCTTGAAATTAAACTTTGATGGGTGTAGTAGGGGAAATCCAGAACAACCGGGGATTGGGGGTGTTTTTAGGGATGAGAATGGGGTCATTTCTACCATATTCTCAGGCCCAATTGGAGTGGGTGACTCCCTTAGAGCTGAGATCTTTGCAGTATTGAAAGGAGTCCAGAAAACTAAGGAGTTGAACATCAGGAAACTAATAATTGAAGGGGATTCAGAGGTGGTGATAGGGTGGCTGAATAAAGATAACAATGGCTTATGGAAGTACAGTAATGAGAAGAGGAAATTTAAGTGGCTGGTGCAGGAGATGGAAGTTAAGATATGTTGGGTTAAAAGATCGGCTAATTCCCTAGCTGATGGTTTAGCTAAACAAGGGGTAGAAAGGGATTCACCGTTTTGGGCTAAGCTGTAACTTTAGTGCTTTTTCCTTTTCTTGAGGTCCTTTGTTGCTCTTGGAAGATAAGTGTGTTTGTCTTCCTCTTGTAAATCTTCTATTGATGATTTAATGGAAGTGTTATTGATCAAAAAAAAATTATTTGGGTGCAGGTGGAACTTGCCTTCCGAAGTAAAGTTGTTGTTCACTCCAGCTACCTTTGGGAGATTGACAAAAAGAGGGAAGCTAATGTGGAAATGTCTCAGAGCCACTACCTTATGGACGTTATGGGAGGAGTGAAATGCTAGAATATTTCAAAAAAAGGAAAGTCTTGCTGAAATTAAGGAATGCGTATTGACAAGGACAGTCTCGTGGCTGAAATCTTCACACTTGTTGGCAGATTACTCCTTTGACGACTTCAGGAGAAATTGGGCAGCAGTGGCTTCTACAGTCTCCACAAACAACAAATCACAAGCTGAATGGAAATCCCCACCGGATGGAGGGGTAAAATTGAATTTTAATGGTAGTTGACAAGGTAACCCAGGGACATCCAGAATAGCAGGGATCCTGAGACAAAGACAATAACATGTTGTCTTTATTTTCAAGACCAGTGGGTGTTGGTGATTCTGTAAGGGCAGAGATACTAGCAGTGGTACAAGGTATACAGATGGCTAGTCATCTTGGAGTGAATAATTTGATAGTAGAAGGGGATTCCAAGGTAGTAGTGGGCTGGTTGACATGTCCAGAAACAGCTTGTTGGGGCTACAGGGATCTGTTAAAGAAAGTTAAATGGCTGACAATAAATATGTCAGTCAGGTTTCAGTGGGTCAGCAAATCAGCAAATGCAATGGCTGATTCTCTGTCCAAGCAAGGGGTGTCAAGGGGAGATCTGTTTTGGGCCAATTTATAATTGTGCTTCAGGCTGGTGTATGTTCAGTGGTTATGGTTCAGTCCTAGGGGGTGGTAACACCTCGTGCCTCCTCCTAGGCTGACTGTATTGTTGTTACTTGAGTTAATAAAACTATTCTCATTTATCAAAAAACAAAAAAAAAAAAAGTGATACCATAGACCACGATCCTCACCAGGCTTCTAGCACCCTCTCCAACATTTCTAATGGCACCCACGAGAGGATTCCATCTCCCCATTCCTCAACATAAGCTCATGCGAACAGACTATTTCATTCCTGCCAAAGTACCTCCTCTGCTTCCTCTTTGCAACTCAAAATGAAAAAAAAAAAAAAAAAATCTTGTGTTTAGTTTGCTAACCTGAAGCTTTCCTTTCAAACAAGTACATTTCGTAACCTCTTCCTCTACAGGGTCCACATTGACGAACCGTCCAACTAGACTTGATCCCAAAATTTTTATTCGACCTGAAAGTTTTCCCGCATCACTGACAATAGTCAATTACCTTCTTCATCAATTATAACCATGACATATGAGAAAAAGTTCCTCTTATACTTCAGTCATTGCACAAGTTGTTTGTGGTGTCCAAGCATATCCAAGTATCCATTAGATCCTAACTAATGTCAACTTAAGTTTCTTCAGAGTTGAGCTAGTAGTTGAGTTATTAGCATTTTTCTTCTTGTTTGGGCTGATAGTGTCATTTTTATCATTTCTGTGAGTAGTACTACGATTAGGTAAAGAGCGCATCAGTTCTTTATTCAAAGCAAATAACTGACACTTGTTATCCTACAATAAGCATCTCCGACACTTGGTGTAAAATACTCCCGAGAGTAACAGAGAAATCAAATCTGAGGAACATCAGGGCAAGAAATGAAACAAAAAATAGAATAGAAAAGAACACAGCAAAAATACATACTCAAAACAATATTAGAACAAATAATACCTTGTGACTGCACCCATTGATCGTCCCCAAAGACCTATACATGAAATCTGCTTGTTGCTTCTTAGGTAAGACACAACAACTTTAAGATCATCTTTCTGACAGGTAGATAGTTTGAAACACATTAAAATTCCAGAAGCTCTTGAAGTGAGAAATCCATAGTAGTGCTAGGCCAAGCCCTAGCATCTAAACTGCCCACAATATGCCTTCAGATTGGACTGTCATACACCAACCACAGAGATTGGTTGAATGCAGCTTAATCTTAGATGCTAGAGGCCAGCCTAGTATTTTCCAAGAAAGAAAAATCAACAAACCTCATGCCAACCAAGGCTGACATATTCACCACCAGACAAGCCTGAACCCGAAAAATCAAGAGTGAAGACAGTAATATTTGAAGGAAGAAGGATAACAGCAGCCTCATTTGCATCAGCTCGGCATCCACTGATTAATCAACAGGAATGAAATGAAGATAATATCAGCCCCTTCATATGTGATATGCTTTTATAAAGGGAAGAAAAACAGAAAAAAAAAAATAGAACAAGAGAAATTTTATATAAACAAGCAATGAACTTAAAATTACATCTCTCGTTTGAATGAAAATGAAATAGTTATCATTTCTCAAAAAAATTAACTTAAAATTTCAGGAAGAAAACAATCCAAGAGAGCCTGAAATGACCTATTTCCATGGCAGTATATAACACAAGGAAGAGGTGTATCTTCTGGGAAAGGTGATGGCACATAATGACTGCATTGCAATGTATGACCCCTTCCATTCACGAGCTGCTAAGGTTCAATAATAAATAGTACAGAAAAGTTAGCAACCATAAAAAATATATCAATGGCATAGAAACTCATTCACGAGTATAAAAGCCAGAACTGCCCAAGTAATTGAACTCCATACTTGCCTCCAAGTCTTGTCTCTTGTATTTTCTGCCTGCAAGAGTGAAATCTGCTTCCCATAAGTACTGATCTGGATTATACTCTGCCCTGTATATGCCAAGACAGGATATCATAAGAGAACAAATGAGACAAAGAAAGGTTTTGCCTAACAACTTTCACCTTAAAATTGCAAGAAGAGAGAGATGATATACTGCATAGTTGTAAATGTAGAATTATAGTAAAGCATATCAAGGTGCAGTTTTAGCCAATCCCATATAGTTGAGATACAGCATGGATGATGATGATGATGAGATCAAGGTGCAGTTTTGCATTTGTTTTCTATATAGATATACAAATGTTCAGTTATAAGGAGAGAAACCAATAAATTTGCAAAATATATACGCATGGAAAACCCCACTTGTCAAGGAATGTCTAGAGCTCCATCCAATTAGTAAAGAGCAGATTATCTCATGACTTCCCTTGGAAAGGATAAACCATATCTTTTAGCTTCTCAATGATTATGAATTTGAAGAAAACAAACACGGATGCACTGAGAAAGTCGTCTTCAACAGTTAGAGAACTTGTCACATTATAACAAAAGGTTTTTGGGTAGTAAAACAAAATTTATTAAAAGAAAAAGAGATTACAAAAAAGGTGACCAGAAGTAACCCAAGAAAGCACACCAAAGATCCAACTCCATCCCAGAACAGTGTTGTGTTTGATAAGAAATAAGGTTCAAACATGAAGTATTAGACCACTTAATAGATAATTTTGACAGATTAAAAACACAACACAGAAAAAACAAGTGACAACTAGTAAGTAAAGATTCCTGGCTTCATTTTGTTATCTCCATAGAAGAGGGACAGATAACTGGAAGTCAAATTCAGAATAGTTGATTTTAGACCTCTGGAAGTCATCTTGTTATCTCCTTGTTTAGCACTCAATTTAACGTTAGGATCCATAGGAATGTCAACAAGTCAAGCACCCAACAATCCAGTCTCCTCAAAAATGTCCAATACATACTTCCACTGACATAGGCTGATTCCATGGTGTGACCTTGCTACTTCAATGCCCAAAAAATAGAGTAAAGTTCCTAGGTCCTTTGTCTAGAAGTATTGCTAAAGAAATCTATTAAGTCTCACTCCCTGTAATCACAATATGTCATCAACATAAACTACCAATATGATCTTACCAAACTCTGTATCACAATTGAAAACAAAATGATCAACTCTGCACTGCTTCAGCCCAAACTACTTCACAAAATCACCAAACCAAGCCCTAAGAAACTGCTTCAAGCCATAAATTGTTTTCCTCAAATTTACACCCAAAAGAAGATAATCAAGTTGGTTGCTTCTAGGGTTAAAAAGAAAGAAACAGAGAAATTGAAAAGAAGAGAGAATAGAGTGGCAGAACAAGGAGAGGAATTGAATAGACTCTCTCCAAACAGCAGATCTGCTAATAGACACATTCCTCTTTAAGATTCAATAACAATACTGTCCCTACTTGGTGTGGGGACAGCAACTTAAACCTGGACATAATAGTAATATAATAATATCATAAATCATTATGAATTGAATATACTACCCTTGCCTGTCGTCTATACTTATCTTTTTGAAGAATAAAGAGAAATTTTCATTAAAATAAATATGTATAACATAGGGTGATAAGATATCACCACAAGTATGTTAGCAGCCCCAAATAAACCCCCAAAGGCCTAAGAGGAAGAACAGAACAAGCCCACTACAAGACCCAATAAAACTATGACCACCAGCCCACCACAGAACCAAAGCTGCAAGCCTTTCTGAAGCCCACATCAGTCTTCATCTGTAAGCTCATCCTCTTGAATTGAGTAATCCTCATCCCAATCCTTGCTCCCTTGATTAAAAGCTTTCTTTTTCTTTTTCTCTTCCTTTTTTGTTCTTTCAAATTTCTCAAAGGCCCTCCTGGCAAATTCCTCACCACCCCAGAAAAACAGACCCGAGCTTTTCCCAACCACCACCTCTCTATCAACTAATTTCCGGATAGCCACATCACTTGAGTCTTCTCCATCAACGGCAGTATCCTGTGGCAGCTTGATTCCACTAGATTCAGAATCAACACCACCCACCTTGTTTTCCTGTTGATTCTTCAAAGTAGGGGGAAGCTGTGACTGAACTTGCAATGTCACCCCCCTCTGACCAGTTTCAGGAGTCCCATTACCTTTCACTCCCTTCTATATACCCATTTGTATTTTTTTGTAGGTCCTGCCCCTACCAAGCCTAGTTTTAGTCTTGAAAATATCTTTGTCACATGAACTGTGTTGAGAGATCTCAGATTACACAGTTTCTTGCTTATTAACCCATTACTCTGATCCTCATTCTCTTCCAGATTACTCCTTCAGCCCAAATCAACACCCAGCCTTCCAATCTCGACCTCCTCAAAATACAGACTATCTTCTGCATTTTTTTCAGCCTGATCTACAGTAGACTCAACAACATGTCTCAATGATCAGCTTAATACAGCCCACATTATCCAAAACCATGTCTCTAATGATCAGCTTATCTCTAGTCAGGCACTTTTCAAGAGCTGCAGTCCACACCAAAAACTTAATCTTAGACAGAGTAGCAGACTGCCATATCCTGTTAGCAGGGAAATCACAACCCGCCAATGATTTAGCCTCTTATAAAAAGATTTGACTGGCAAACAGCCTTTGTTTTCCCACCTCCATAACTCCATTGCCTGCAATCGGATTGCCCCACCTGTGGGCAGATTTGCTGAAGAGATTGAAGCATCTCCACCACCTGATCTACCTCCCAATTATTTAGATTTCTCCTCAAAATTGGATTCCAAGTAACAACACCAAAGAATTTGGTAGTATTCCTCCACCATAGCCTTCCTGTTTTGAGCTGCTATAAACAAAGAGTGGTACACCTCCATCAACGGTTGCTCCCCACACCACCCATCCATCCAGAATTTAACCTTCTGGTCGTCCCCCATCTTATAGCTGATTCCTTGGGAAATTTGAGGTAGATTTTTTCAATGCCTTTTCATACTGATGTACCATAAGATTTCACATCGTTACCTGTTTCCCAACCCAGTTCCTTGGACTCAAACTTGGCTGTTATCACTCCCTCCAAAGAATGTCTGGCTCCTCACTTCCCTAATAGGGCTAGATTAAAAGCCGTGAGCTTTCTAATTCCCAACCTCCAAAGGTTTGCATACCCCATCCCAATCAACTAGGTAGAACTTGAATTCATCATTCCACCCCTTCCACAGAAACTCCCCCATCTTCCTTTCCAACTGACTAGCCGCCCCAAAAGGAATTGGAAATAGAGATAAATGGTAAGTGGTGAGTGCAATGAGAACATTCTTTAAAAAAACCACTTTTCCTCCTTTTGATAAGTGCCTTGCTTTCCACGAGGCCAGTTTCTTGTCAAATCTTTTTAGCATGGGATCCCAAACACTGAGTTGCATCTGGCACCTAGAGGTAAGGCCAACTATCTAGTAGGCAGTACCCCAATTGCCCCAAATTACAGCCCAAACATCTGCCACCTCTGAACTATCCAACAGCAAGCACTCTTCTGTAAACTTATCTTCAACCCTGATACAACTTCAAACCAAGTAAGGATGTATTTTAGAGATTTTATGTTCTCCCTATTAACCTACAAAAAAAGGCCTTCTCAACAAACTGTAGCAAAGCCACATCCTCAACACCATTATCCACATGGAAACATCTTAGAGCACCCCACCATAGCTCTCTGGACCAATCTGCTTAAAGCTTCAGCAACACAAATGAAGAGAAAAGGAAATAACGGGTCCCCCCTGCCAGAAACTATCTCCCATTTCCCCATTTTGGAGGAATCTCTTCTCTTAGAAAAACAGAGTATTTTTTTCATCCTTATCCATATCTTTGCAGTAACTTCCTTGATTCATTTAAATCTGTGTATGGAATTACATATGCTTTTTTGTTATGAGTAATAGTGCAATTTTATTAAAACAGAAACTGATTCAGGATTACAATCTCATGCAAGATCCCTTAGACATGCTTTTTTTTTATTTTTGAGAAAGAGTAATTTTCATTATAAACAACGGCCAATAGAAGGGTCATACATGAGAGGATGTACAAGACAGATAAAAAGATCAAAGAACACAATTCCCAACCAAAAAACCTAGACAAGCATAGTGTTGCCACCAGTGTTTTAAAAGCGCAAGGCGAGGCGCGCGCCTTTTTGAGGCAAGGTGCATAATTTAAAAAAATCAAAAAATTTATAAAACATAATATTAATAAAAATATTAACTTAAGTTTTAAAATAAATGTTTTAAAAAACCTATTATCTAAAATTAAAATACATAAATATAATATGTAAAGCATATTCAAATGAGAATTTAAAAATGAAATCAAACATATAAAACATTTTCAAGCATATAAAACCCACAATCTCTTTTTTTTCTCAATTGCATCAAGTAGCTAATGTGATTACATTCCTAATTCTACAAACCGTCTTTGTGCCACGCCCCTCGAGGCAAGCCCAAACAAGTCCCGGCCCAGCGGCCAGAATCAAAAAAGGGAAAAAGCAGCAAATTTTCAAAAGGTGCACGCCTGGGCTAAGGCGCAAGGCGCAAGGCGCACCAGGCGTGAGCCTTTTGAATGGGCTGCGCCTAGGACCTGGGCGAGGCGCCTACCCTAAAATGTGCCTCACCTGAGCGCCTAGGCGCGCCTTTTAAATCACTGGTTGCCACTATATAAAAATGGCCCCCCACACCTGATTTATCTAATCTGTCAGCCACTATATTTAATTCCCTTGGAATCCATCTAATCTGACCATTCAGCTGGGATAGGATTTTTCTAATTTCATTAAGAAAGTAATATAATCTTCAACAACCACTTTGGCACATTGAGACCATGAAAAAGAATTTCTCAAGCCTCCTTCAATATTTAAGGAAGTGACTTCTAGAGCCTTGGATGTTCCAAGACCAACCAACAGGGTTCTAACTTTTCTGTGAAATTAGTTTGTCCTATTGGTCAAATGAAAGCCCATGAAGTAGCATGGTCTGCCTTGAGGATAATTCCTGCTGCACTTGGACAGCCAGGGATCCCCATTCAGCTACCATCAAAAAGTTTGAAATCCATACAAGGACTGGGATTAAGCACTGATCTTGTAGGGGAAGGGGGGAATCATAATTTGAGGATTAGAGGATTTCTAGAAGGTTACTGTTAAGGTCTCCATAGGCAATGTCTTTAAACAATTCACAGGCAAGCATTTACAAATTCAGCATTGATAAAACCCACCCCTAAGGAATTCAAAGATAGTATAACTTGTTCTCAAATATTCTTCTGTTATTCTTCCTAAATGCACCATATAACTGTGTAAGTTATAGCTTTCAGTATAATCTACTCAGCAATCCCAAATTCCTACTTGTCCATTGACTAAAAAAAGTCCTCTAATGTTCCTCATAATTGTGCTTATCTTCATTCTGCTGGGAGTCAAAATCAGAACAAAATGTTAGAATTCCAAAAAAAAATGACAAAATTTAAAACCTTGTTACCTAATAACTGGAACGCGAAAGTAAACATGATTGTTTCTCTTTTTTTTATTTCTTTTCAAGTACACTAGGAATGTTTGATGAAGCCCAGAGTCACCAGACTCTGGAGTCTGGACCTTGGATCCAAGCAAGTGGTGCACCAATTTCTTTTTTTGGCATACATGTTATGTCAACACAAACATGCCTTACCATCATAGCATGTTTTCTCTTTTAAGTTAACTAACATATAAGACATGATTGTGGAACAACATCCTAGTAACTTCTGGATAAGATTTTTTTTTTTTTGGCAAGTCACTAAAAATTTGATCATTGTAAGTTTAAGACATACAAAAGATCAAGAGAAAAAAGAGCTTTACAGTATGACACTCTCTGCACCAAAATAGATCCCCAATTAAATACAAAACCTATCCTACCAAAAGAGTTAAATTCCTTGAGAACTAAATCCCAATCCACAATAAGGTATTTGACACCACCAGCACAAAATTGTCGGGTTTCATAATCACACATTGTAACTTCTAGATAAGATTTATGCAGCTTGAAGTATATATGATAAAGAAGAAAAAGAATATTCAGGTTTCATCACCTGTTCAGTATGCACATAATTGGATGATCCAATATTCATATGTTATATAAACTATGTTTCTTTTGGATGCCACATATTAAGCCTTATCCACAATTCATGAAAGTTCCAAATTCCAATATGAAGTTTTGTGGTTCAAATACAGTTGAAATAAAGTGACAGGACAATCACTTGGTACTGTTGTACTAGAAAGCAAAACAAAAGGTGATGAGTCAACAGGAGCATTCACACTTGAGAAAACACAATTAGTTCTAATATATTCATCACTCATTGGATTGAAAATTAAAAAGGGTTAATACATCTTTTAGCATCTAAGTTTCAAGCCATGAGTGATGAATACATCAGGTTTCATCATACAGTTTATCCAGTGTCAGTGCTTTCACTCAATCATCAATCAAATGAAACTCCTAAGTCCTAATTCAGAACCTGGTGCTATCTTTACAAGACTTCATTGGCAGAACCAAAGACTCCCTGAAGCAGGGGCTAAGCGATGTCAAAAGGGAGAGAGATAACACTATCTATTTCTTCTAGGTATCACTGCACACTGTCCAGAAACTTAGAGTCCCATCCGTCCCTTTCCATTCATACTCAGGCACTTCTTATGCTGAATTATTTTACACTACAATGCTTTTTAATTGGTTTAATATATTAAAATACTAGGTTAGAGGATGTTTGGTTCCATTTCCGTTTTTTGAATAAATGTTTTGTACAGCTCTAGTCTTGGAAAACAAGAAAAGTGGTTGAAAACATTTATTAGCGTTTTTTTTCAGCTAAGCACCATTAGGCGCCACACAAGCCAAGCAGTATAAAAACGCTAGGGGAATGTAGGAAACAGAATTTTTGACATTTTTCTGATAAACAGCTCTCACATAACCTGAGATACACATTTTTCTGATAATCGGCTCAAGAAAACAAAAATTTAGGCTCCATTTCAAGAAATGCCTAATTGGTGCTGACCTGACACCAATGTTTTGAGAAACGGCAATGGAACCAAACACTGACTTAGGTTAAATGTTCATATAATAATATAGCACGCCTCTATGGGAATTTGGAAAGAATGTTCATATATTAGTATAGTACAGCTCTATAACTCTATAGTAATTCGGAACCAATCAAAGAACCCTTCTGTGGACATACTTTTATGGTAAATTTATTGAAATAAATAGTGCACTCTAAATCAAGAAACTAAGTTAAACAAGAGATGAGAAGCATGTAGATAAAGCACCAGTCGGGTGGGTTTTAGACTTTTAACATAATGGGTTCTAATGAAAATGAATTACGGGGTCACTAAAGAAGCAGCCATGTTAAACAACACATAGACCTTACAATTTCCTTATGAAGCATGAAGATATTGCAGTATTGAAATGGATTTTAGTTTACACTAAATGAAAGAAAAAGGAAAGAAATATAAAAGAAAGGGTTCAAATGAGGAGTGGCCAAGATAAGTACCTTGGAGGTCGAATGACAAAATTGATGAATTGATCAATCATCTCCCTTTTAACATATATATCCCTCAGAGTAACTCCACCTCTTTAAAGTAGAACTATAACAAAGTCGCGGAGTCTCTGAGACACCCAGAAATTCAATCCTCCACCATTTTCAGATCTAAAGGCCCTTCCAAATACTAACAAAACCACCCTCCCTTGAGAAAAAGCAAATTTCAACCGGAAAACTTCTCAAAACCAATTCCATCTTAACTTTTCACCATTTACAGATCTGTAACCTGCGAAATTACACAAAATCCCTCTAAAAACCAGAGTAGAACTTGAATTCCCAGCTCAGCCACTTAACCTCCCAACATTTCGAGTTCTCACCATCTAAAACCCTCAGTCTGGGTCAGAGAATCAATATCAAACAAGGCATCACATTTCCACTTAATTTCAAGGCATTACCAGATCCAGACCTTTCAGCATCCGAATGGTCAGACTTTAAGATCTCAGAGCTGAATAGATGTCGTCAAAAAAAAACCACCAACTTGCCCTCCATCTTTTGGGTTATCGAGCTCGAAGAACTCCAACGAAGACCGCAGTAGCTAAAAGCCTCCGAAAAGTAGAAACCCTAGAAATTGAGTCGAGATCGTCTGTTGCTGGTCTTTAACGGTCCAGTGAAGGAAGGTCCATACGAGAATCAGACGAAATGAGAATAAGAACTTGGGAGAAACGACAAGTTCGTGTGACGAAAACGAAATGCGAAGAGAAAATTAAAATCCTCCGTGACTGCTTTAATGTAGTTTGTGGAAATGTCAGAGAGAGAGAGAGAGGAGAGAGGGAGACACGAACAGCTGAGCTTCGACACCACAAAATCCAAAAACCTCTTGAAAGAAAACCAGCGGATTATTTTAACTCAGCAACTTGTTTAGTTGTTTAGCATTTTTGTTTTTCTTTTTCTTTTTTCGCCGAAAACATATTTTTCCTAGGTGGGTCGAGTAGGATACTTCTCTCGACGGGGCATATATCCTATTTCTTGCAACGTAAGTGCCGTCGTGCCGGTTTGTGAATTGGAATCTGTTACTGACATAGCTCGCCTCACACCAACCTCACAGCTACATCTCACTCTGAGAACATCTCCCATGAATAATAAAATTTAAGGAGGGAGATGTTCATAATGTACGGGCAGGTCATGCTGTGAAGAGCAGATATGGATTCCCGGTTTGGTGAATCTGGATATCCATGGGACCATGGCATGTGCTTTTAACTTTTTTATCTTTCACTCAGGCATCTCTCTAGATTGCATCAGCATTCTCCTCCCAATAAAAACTATCCCAACACCCTTCTATGTCTGCACTTTACATATCTCGCCATGAGATCGATGCACGTATAGTCGTATGCATCTAGCTATGAGATCGATGTATTTCGGTTCGAGTGATAATTTGGTCTCCAGATTTTAAAATACATAATTCAGTATTCAAACTTTCAAAAATGTGACAATTAAGTACTCAAACTTTCAAAATGTGACAATCCAGTACCTGTCATTAACCAGTCTGTTAATCAGCTGTTAAGTGACATTTGAAAAGTCAAGAATGCCATCTAATTCTCTTTATCAACCATTCAAACATTGACAATAAAATGAACAGTCCCAAATTTTAGATTCTTCTAAACAGACACCAACTTTTTTCGAATAGAAGAGGCTCGGATTTGGGATTGTTCAGTTTTTTGTCAACTTTTTGGTGGCTGTTAAAGAGAATTAAATGGCATTCGAAGGACATTTTTTATTTTTCAAATGTCACTTAACGGCTGACTAATGGATTGGTTAACGACAGGTACTAGATTGTCACATTTTGAAAGTTTAAGTACTGGATTGACGCATTTTAAAGTTTGGGAACCAAATTCTCACTCGAGCCAAAATACAGGGTACTAATTGAGAATTTTCCCTTTTAACTTTTTTATCTTTCACTCGGGGCATCTCTCTAGATTGCATCAGCATTCTCCTCCCAACACCCTTATGAGTCTGCACTTTACATATCTCGCCATGAGACCGATGCACGTATAGTCGTATGCATCTAGCCATGAATGAAAATATACAAACATACGAGATGTTTTTGATGTGTAGCTACAACGTGCTGACATGTGAGGAGGAAATTTGAACTCCTAAGACTCACCAAACAGATGCAGATGTGCATCAAATAAGTACTTATTTTAAGTGATGGGACTACACAATAACTAGATAGTGGGTGTTTTTTTAGGTGCTTTATTTTTTGACAAAATTGTCACAAAAAATATTTTTGTAACTTCTAGGTATACTCCCCCCTCTTGAAAGGACGATAAAAACCCCAGAATTATCTTTTCCATCCATAATCATAAGCCCACATCACTTTGGCCATCCATAGGGAAGAGATGTGAATGTTAAACTCCGTCTCATACATTATAAAGCATAGATGAGCAAAATAGAGTTTTAAAAAATTTAAATGAGTTCACACATTTGAGGTTTCAATGAATGGAGGGTACGGTAAAGTCCAATAAGATCAGCCATTTAATCAATTTATGAAAACTCAAGGTATGTTTATAATAAAAATGAAAAATCAAACCGAAGTCCCCTGATCACAAAATAACAATCAGTGATTAAAATGCCGCATATGTTTGATGAATTATTGACCTTTTGTTAATGGTAACCAGCTGGTAAAATAAGTTGTCAACTTGTTCTGACGTGGCATAATTGCCTTCTAAACAAAGCACAAAAGATTTTAAAAGGTGCTCTACATATATTCAATGATTGAGACTTTTTTAACCACAAAAAGGAGATAAGTCCTTAAAATAAAGAATGTTAAAGGCAGTTTAAAATATAGACATACCTATTCAAAATTGGATATCGATATTCAGGATGTATCAATATGACTGATAGTCTGATTTTTTTTATCATTTTCTTTAATTTTTTTTTTTCAAGTATGTTCAAAATATTGGTTTGTCCCCGTGTATTGGCAGGGGCTTATCAGAACTTAAATTAACCCGCTTTTATATTTTTTTAGTTTTTTAATTTGATTTTTGGGCATATTTTTAATTATATTTTTTGAGTGGTTTTCGAAACCCCTTTAAAAAAACGTATCTTAAAACCACCAATACAATACAATACGCTCGATATGAAACATATCATATCAAAATTTTAAACCTTAATCAAAAAGATTGGAAAAACTTTCCCAAAATTTCAAATGTTCTAAAATAGTTGTGTATCAGTGTAAGTGTAATCATACGTATCTAAATACACCGATATAGATATAATGTGCCCGATATATGTTAATCATTGCTTATATTTAATCTTTTAACTTGGATAAAAACATTGTATAAAGATATCTTGATCTCCCATGAGCGGACTTCACACCGAGTTGAGCCTCATAGACATCAATTCCTCCAACTTCATCCCCTTGGGCTTCAACCATAACTTAATTAATTCCATCTTCTTCAATTTCAGTTCCGACAGTATTCCACTCGCCTAGTATTCATCTATCAAAAATCCTCGCCCAAGCCAATTCTAATCCCTTAGACGTTAGACCATCACCATCTTACACCATCGAACATGGTTTTCAAAACCGGACTTGACCGGACGGTCAAATCGGAAAAACTGGGAGTCGGTCAGGTGATTGGTTCCATTTTTCACCAAAACCAATTTTTGTCAAAAAAAAATATTGATTTGGTCAACAAGCCGTTGGCCCAAACGGTTGAACTGTTTAAACTGTTCAATGGTTTTGACCATTTTTTTATTTTTTTTATTTTTTTGTACCTGGGAACTAGACCCTTGAACGATTCGTTATCCGGGTCAGTTTTAAAAACCTTGCCATCGAAGTATGGTTCAGTTTAGAAAGAATATATATATATATATATATATATATATATATATATATATATATATATATATATATTGTTTTTTTGGATTTTGAGAGAGGGAAAGTTGTCAACACTTGATAGAACAAAATTGTCCCTTTTATTAATAGTTTTTTGTCTAGAACAATCATTTTATTTACTTGAAAAACAAAAGAACATTGATATATGCAGTTATCTTGATAAATAGTTTTCCAAAAAAAAATAGGGCCATAATATAAATATATACAAAATACAAGTTTTATACTCTATATATTTGTATTTCTACTCTTTCCCAACTGAGCCTATAGAGAAGATTTCAAGATCGAAGTATAAGACCTTAGGCTTCTCATAGCCATCTAATTACTAGAAAATCCATTCCTATGAAAAGTCGTAACTGGTTAATTAATTACTTGCATTACTATTTTAGTGTGGGGAATGTATTACGTACCTATCCGTGAAGCATCCTTGACCAAGTATTTTATTTTATTTTTTCTTTTTTATCAACTGACTGGTGGCCCTAGCTAATAAATCTGTTCATGGGTCGGGTTGGGACTTGGTTTTTGCCAAAATTTGAATGGGCCCAGCTCAAAACCTGAGCTCGACATAGTGTAAGTTAAACCCGAAGCCTGGCCTGTGAACAAGTTTACTGGTAGTTGGATAGTTCCAGACTTCCAGTGGATATGCATATATAAATCCCGCTATTCCCACCTACAATCAAGAGTTATTAATGCATTCTGTTAAATACAACAGCATCCACACCAAACAAGAGATTCAAGCGAAATGGTGGTATATATTTGTGTTTTTGACTCAAAACACTTTTTAGGTTGAAAAACCAATGGCGCGAAATACAACCTCAATAATACAGGGTAAGTAGGAACCTTATAACCTTATGGTGTCTCTTGGATCGAACCGTTAAAAAAAATCCTTTCTTTTAAACCAATGTTTTTGAACCGTCGTTGATCGGGATGGTTGGACCGTTCAGTCTGGGAATCATTCAGGCAAACAGTTATGTTTTATTCCAAACCTGGTCCCTGACCAAAAACCATTAAATTGATCAATGATCTATTGAACGGTCAAACTGTTGACTTGTTTGACATGTTTAATGATTTTTAGCCATCTTTTATTATAATTATTTTTAATTTTTCATCAGAATGGGCCATCCATTCGAACCATCGACTGAGAAACCAGTGGCCAAAGCGGTTTTAATTTTGGGTCATTTTTTAAACATTGGTGGAGACTAAAAAATATCGTTGAGGAAGTGCTATCTTAACATTCATGACCTTCCATGTAGGGGTGGCAACGAGCTGAGCTTTTCACGAGCTGCTTGAGCTCGGCTCGTGAGCCTCACGAGCCGGCTCGAATATATATATATATATATATATATATATATATATATATATATATATATATAATATAATAAAATTATAGAAAATAATATATATAATAAAAATATTATAATTATTCATTATTATAATTCTTAAATTTTTTAAATATCAAATAAAAAATATTTTTATATATAATTTTTTATTTTTATAAAATATTTTTTCTCAAAATCGAGCTCAAGCTTATAAATTTTTTACTCGAGCCGAGTTCGAGCTCAAGGTTCTGGCTCGAATAGAACTCAAACCCTGTAAAACAATCTCAAGCCAAGCTTGAACCTGATAGTATTCGGCTCGGCTCGGCTCGAATCCACCCCTACTTTCATGGTCCCTTCATATATTTGTGCTTGTGATTTGGGGACGTGCTATCTCCCCACTCCTTGTCTCTTATAAAAAATATAATTAGCTATTAGTAAATCAATAATTTGTTTGATTACCAAATGTATCATTGAATTGCATGTTTATTTATGACTGAATTTCATAGTCTGTTATACACCTCTTATTCATAGCAGGTTCAAAGTATGTTATTCATGTAAACACAAAATATATATTAAAAAAGAGACTTCCTTTTTCATTGATGACCAACAGAAATTCGATTTCCTCCTCACAGCACTTGCAGCCATGTATTATGAATATTTATTTCCTTGTGAATAAAAGCATACATATGGGAGATGTCAAGTCTGCAACGTGTTGTGAGGTAAAGCCATAATGTGGGTCGAGGTGGTGGTAGGTTGGCATGGCCTAGCACAACAAGGGTTGTGCCTGGCATGACATGGCCGCTACGGTTCCATGCCGGGCCAAGGCATGGCACGGGAATCTGGACCGGGTCGGGCCTAGGCTATAGAGGGGACCGGGCCTCCAAGGCACAACTCAACATTGCCGATACGAGTAATTTGATTAAAATATACCTCCTTAACAGTTATAAACCATCATTAGGGGGTATTTATGTATTTTAAATCATGAACAAAATGACTTAAATGCCCCCTAACAGTTATATAACAGCTAGTTTAAGGGGTATTTAAGTCAAATAACATATAATTCTTAAAATGACCAAAATATCCCTCCTAACAGTTATAAAACAGTTATTTTTAAGGGGTATTTTGTCAAATTAATTTCCTATTTCTTATAAATGCCCCTACCCTTCCTCATTCTCACCACAACAACTCTACATACTCTCATACTCTATCACTCTCTCTACAATCAACATACTCTCATACTCTTTTTAATTTTCTCAATTTTATTTTTTATTCCAATTTCCAAGTTTCAACAAGGAGGAACATGCTTCAAGTGCCTCAAGTCTGCAAACCAAATATTGCAATTTGGGAGCCCGAGATGCTTAGAAAGCTTCATTAGTTGAAATTAAAAATACCGACAATTGGACTGAGTAAGTGGTAGATTAAATTTATTTTTTTTCTAAATTTTAATTTTCATTACAATGGTTGGCTCTTCCCAAAATCCTTTTCAAGTCCAATCTCAATATGACAACACCGAAAATATTGGTGTCAATAACAATAATGTTGCTCCAAATATGGCTTCTCCGATTGGTGCTACTACTAGTAATGCCAAGTCCCACTCAAGTAAGAGATGGACTAGCAATGTTTGGAATATGTTTGAAATTGGGGGGAATCCCTAGAAAGGGAAGAAGATAAGTTTGCAAAAAATGCAGACATGATTTCAGTTACCACAAACACATGGCATCTCACTTAAGATAAAGAGATGACAACTCAAAGCAAATACAGATTTCTTGTGGGGTATTTGGGAATTTCCAATATTCTCAAGAGAAAATAAGGCAATAATTAGAAAAAATATATATATTG
Organism: Nelumbo nucifera; assembly: GCF_055504915.1. NCBI lineage: Eukaryota > Viridiplantae > Streptophyta > Magnoliopsida > Proteales > Nelumbonaceae > Nelumbo > Nelumbo nucifera. Next base: position 61,120,863 of record NC_142649.1, read on the forward strand.
TACATGCTATGTAACCCTTTATATTTTTTGAAGATCTTTGATAAGAAAATTTTTTTGCAACATGTTGTTAATCCTCAATTTAGGAAAGTTTCTAGGAATACAATTAGAAATGATGCTTTAAAAAATTTTCAGTTATATGAACAAGATTTAATTTAAACTCTTTCTAATTTAAATTCTAAAATTTCTCTTACATCTGATATATGGACATATAAATATAACATTAGTTATATTTGTGTCATTGCACATTTTATTGATCAAGAGTGGAATTTGCAAAAAAGAATTTTAAGTTTTACTATACTAGAATGGCCACACACTAGCACTGCAATCTCTAGGAGTATTTTAAATTCTTTATATGAATATGAAATTAAAAATAATCTTTTCTTTTATTTTTTATAATGCTAGTAATGATTGTACAATAAAAATGTTAAAAATCAGTTAAACCAATTTTTAATGGAAAATTAATCTGTGCATGTCACATATTAAATTTATGTGTACACGATGCATGGGATTTTTTTTCACCCCATATTAATAAAGATAGAAATGTATTGTGTATATTAGAACTTTAGGGGTTAAAAAAAAATTAAAAAATTTATGTCACCAATATGGAAAAAATATAAAAGATTAGTATTAGATGTTGAAATTATAGAAATAAAACTTTATATTGGAAAAAATATTTCTTATTTATATTGTTTAGCTACAACTTTTTACCCTAGATCTAAAAGATCAGGTTTAGATGTTTTACTTAATCTTTATTATGATAAATCAAATTGGAACAAAAAAAAAAAGATGATGTTAATACTTTATCATTTCAAATGTATGCAATGTAGAATCTAAAAGTTTAGTAAGAAATAAGAGAAGTTCAACACCCACACCACGTGAAAGTGATAGTAGAAATAAAATTTGGTCAATAATAAGGGGAGGGAGGCAACAATCAACTACCACCTCTTCATCAAGTTCCTCATTTAGTGAATTTCAATTTTATTTGCAACAACCAAGTATGTTTGACTAGCTTGGCTTAGAGGAAGTAGACAGATGGTATTTTAGCCTAGTGAAGAGAAAATGAAAAAAAAAAAATCCAATTCTTTCATCCATAACACAAGATATAAAAACATCTCCAGTGTCAATAATTACATCGGAATCTTGTTTTTCTGCAACTAACTGGGTTTTGAACGAGAAAAAGAATAACTTGAATGATCAATCTTTAGAGATGTACATCTTCTTGAAGGATTGATTAAATACAGAAGATAAGCCATAAGACAAAGGACATGATGAGATGCGATCATCTGCCCACGTAGAACTCTCCACGGGCGCCCCACAACCTATTCCCTCCGTACATTGGGAGTATCTCCCCATGATAAAACACAGGAGATGTTCCCAGTGCATAGAGGGGATGGGTTGTGGGGTGCCTGTGGGTCATGCTATGTGGGCAGCAGATCTAGACATGACACCTCCACTAATAGTTCACTAGATAAATATGATGGACATAAAACTTGAAAAAGTGCTGAATCCAATATTTTTTGTATTATTGTTATTTCTTAGTTTCAATTTTATTTGAGAATTATTTATAATATTTTCTAATAATCCAATCTTATTATAATATTTTATTTTTAATTTTATCATTTTATTAATTCAACTCCATTGTATTATTTCTAGGCGGACAAACAAAGCCTAGAAAAATTTTCTTCACATCTATTATGCCGTCGCCAAAGAAAGAACTTGTCATCACAAGAAAAATAAAATAAATTGAAACTTGCTGCTATGCCTCCATTGCTCCTTTCCAGAAAATACATACAACTAAAAGATATCATGGGTTGGGTTTTGAGGTGAAAGAATAAATCAACAAAATAGTTATGGTTTATCTCATATTCTCCAAAAGCCAAGTTTAAAGGTTCTACAACAAGAATTAAAAACAAAACATGAATTAAGAATGATTTGATGATTTAGAAAACTTAAATGGTTGAATAAGAATTTTTCCAAGTTAATTGACAAGACCCTGTGAGAGGAGGATGGGTATCTAACTATCTATCTATCTCAAAGTGAAAGTTCAGGAGGGCATTGTCACAAATGAAAACCCTATAGTACAGGGGTCCCTATAATTCACCCTATTTTTGACCTTTTTCTGTTGCTTATTACTATCCTAATTGGATTTAGTGGCCTGGACTCACACGCGTCAAACAACCATTGGGTTGTATTCTTCAGACTTGACAGTTGTAAAGCTAACAAAACTTGTTTTATTGCTGTCCTAACTCCTAACCCATTCAGTTGTTTTATCTTCCACCTCTTCATGGACACCAAGTTGCTTTCCCATGCCAAATTGCCAGCTAAACGTATAAAAAAACCCCTTCTAATTCAATCCCAAAAGACCATAATACCCTTGTAAGATTATCATCCCCTAGGATTAATTAAGGGTCCATTTGGTTCGTAATTGGAATTAGAATCAGAATCAGAATGGTCCATTCCCATAATTTGTTTGGTTCATACAGAAATGAGAATGTAAATTAAAATTAGAAAGAATAGAATTTAATTTTCAAAGGAGGGGTAAAAATAGTTATTCCCACAAATGGAAGAATGCCGTTCCAACAAGAATGAAAATGAGATTTCAATTCCACCCAATCAAACAGTTGAAATTAAAATACCCCATTTCGATTTCAATTCCATATCCCCATTCCCGTAAACCAAACGGGCCTTAAAATCTTAATTTGGGGTCAACAGCCAAGGCTGATTATAATAATTCTGGGAGCAATAACACAGTCACAGACCACCCAACAATATCCTTGGGTGTGAAGCTACGTAAAGTGAACGGTATCTGTCCACGCAGATAGAGATGAGAGATCCACTATTGAAAGACGGCATGGCCAAGAGCACAGTATTCCCAGCTAACTCATTAAAATAGTGCAAAAGAGAGAGAGAAGGGGGGAATTGGGGGCCCACTTAGTGTGATGTCTCCATCCTTTGAATTTTTTAGGGTAAAGCAGGTGGAAGTCTCCATCCTTTGAAAGTGATGGATATGGTGATAGATTAGAGCCTCAAAGCCAAGCGTCCTCCAGGCTCCAACCCATGTTGGGAGTCTTGTAGGACCCATCCATCCATACTGGCAGCTCCAATTTCTTTTCTGTTTTGTTTTAACTTCTATTGCTTCTTTTTTCACTGAAGACGTGACTGAGAAGGCATATTGTGCTGCCCACCACTACTACCTTTTTTTTCCTTTTCTTTGATTTTTGCCCACCACTACTACCTAACTAAACACTATCAATCCAGACATAATTTCATTGATAGGAAAAAAATATAAGCAAAAGTGCTTTCTCTTAGTACCTGTTTGGGAGGGCTTTTACAGTTTCTGACATGACGAGTTGAGAGAGATTTGGAATGCTGTCAAAAATAGGTTTAGAGTAACCATAAAATCGATTTTCATATGAAATTATATGCCCATTTGGGCTCAAGGTAAAAGCATGGTTTTCAAAACCGGATTAGACCGGACGATTATACTGGAAAAACCAGGAACCGGTCAGGTGACTGATTCTGCTTTTCCCCAAAATTGGATTCTCTCAAAAAACCATTGATTTTGGTCAATAAACCGCTGACTTGGGCAGTTAACCATTCAAACCGTTCAAACGATTTTTTAATTTTTTAACTTTTTTTGTCAAAAACAGGCCGATTGTTTGATTCAAATGGTTGGACCGTTCGACCCAATAACCGGACCCCTAACCGGTTCGATCTCTGGGTCGATTTTAAAAATCATGCACAAATACCCTCCCAAATGGGATGTATGTTAGGTAGCTTTCCAAAGTGGTTCAATCAATGCAACTCAATCATCCCACCAGAAAGACCTACGAAACAGGCTTTTAAAATGGGCTTCTCCATGCAAAAAAAAAAAAAAATCCCCTTTTGGTTGATTCCTTTTATAGGTGGGGTTGGGATAAACACTAATGAGAAAAAAAGGGAAGAAAAAAAAAAAGTAAAAAGACAAACAATCAATTATTAATCATATCACAAGTTTGATTATATATGGCACAAGAAAAACAAAAGGTTTCAAAGACAAAATTTGAAAAGTGATGCATTGATTGTCACAAATGTACGTAGAACTCTTGAATCGAACCAAACGATTAAATCGTTTGACTCAAAAACCAATAGCCAGAATAATTCAGCGTCCAGTCTGATTTTTAAAACCTTGCTTTAAATAGACATTTTTATTGTGTTGCCAATCCAGTCTTAGCAATTTAATTATTTGTTTGTTCGGTTCTGGTGAGAGAAAATAATGGATATTTAACATATTTATTAATTGACGAGATTACAACAAAGAAAAACAAGATGGACTCGTTTACTTCAGCATCAGCTGCACGACTATCTTCTATCCGATTATTAACTCCTTGAAGGTTGAGACTTTGGACCAAGGTTGAGAAATGGACTGCAATAAACTGAGGAGTCCTGGTAATTCCAAAATACTTCGAAACTCGAGAACTAATTATTCTTAATGGGTTTGTGTCTGTTGATTATATCACATTGCTGGTCACATCTATCCAGTCATATAGTGACAATATCGATGATATAAAGTATAAGAGATGTTTATAATGTGTGAATGAATAAATATAATAATAAATCCAGATTTCTTTTATATGACTGCAGTTCACGGTGGGTGGATAGAGAATGGATAAGAAAAATGAGTAAAAAATCCTGTTTGAAATATATCCATCAATGCCTTGTAATCTGTAGATCGGAATTGCTATATCGTACACATCAAAATAAATAAAGGGCAAGGGTTGAGCTACCTTTAAATAACAAAATAGGAAATAGTTAATAAGTCCTACTTAAACACTATTTTAGTAATTACCACCAAAACCTATGTTTAGCTTTGATGTTTAGGGCTGTTCAACTTATTGCCTTTTTTTATAAGTTATTATTTAGGAGTATTACGTCTAAGTATCTAATAAGTAGGGATGGCAATGGAATGGGTTTAGGGAGAGTTTTGTAAATTGTAATTTTTAAATTCTACTATCCTCCTAAACCTCCCAACCTGTATCTGCTCAAAACCATGACGGGTTAGATTTTGAGAATCCAAATTAACCCTCCTTACACACATGAAAGCGCAAAACCCTCCTTGCATTTAATGGTAGGGGCGGGTTAGGTTTAAAACCCGTATCTAATTTCCTATTATTTCTTGTCATATATAAGCAATAAAAAGTACTTTTATAAAATTACTTCTGCAAAAATACTTTTATAAAAGTGTTTTTATAAAAGTGTTTTCATAAAAGTGCTTTGTAAAAGTACATTCATAAAAGTATTTTTGTAAAAGTACATTCATAAAAGTACTTTTATAGAGTACTTTCTTAAAAGTGCTTTCATAAAATTACTTTTATAAAAGTGCCTTTGTAAAATTGCTTTTATAAAAGGGTATAATTGGCATTTTAAAAAATTTACCGGGGACAATTTTGGGAGAAAAAATTGAATAAGTGCTTATTGTATGAGCACTTACAAAAACTAGAAATTTGGGCTTCAAAAATAAGCCCTTATTTTTAAAATAAGCATTTATTTTGGACTTATTTCTCAAACACCAATAAATGCTTAATGGTGTGGTCTCCACCCAAATAATCACTTATTTTTAACCACTCCCAAAGTCTTATATGGAATTTTCTAAAGTTGGGTTTGGTGAAAATTCAAAAAGTCAACATATACATTTGGAAGGTCAGAAACATTACTTTAACATGAAGTTACTCTGAATGGCTCAATTAATGCAATTCGCCCCAAATGTAAAAAGCTATTGCAAACGACTCCGGATCTTTTGCCCACGCCTACCCACAATACACCACCCCTCGTGAATTGGGAACATCTTCCCCTGCATAATACTATGCAAAGGATGAGATGTTCTCCATGTATGGTTGCGATAAATGTGGGCAGGAGATTCGAGATCGTTGCAAACAGAGTCCTTCAACTCCGAGTTTAAGCTCATTCGACTAAAACGAACTCAACCTACCTCAAGCGTGCATTTTGATGCTGTCACAGTCACACATTGAAAAAGAATTGAAACTTGATCAAATAGTGAAAATGCTGACATACTAAATGAATAAACTAACTACAACCATTACCTAAATGGTGTTTGGTATAGTGGTGCTTATATATTTAGAGTTGAATCATAAAATACAATGAATGTCCATTTTTTTAGGGAAAATCTACGATGCTGTCATGTGCAGCAATTTTAATTTATTTATTTCAGATATTTTGGTTTATTGAGTCAGTTCAAATAACAGTAGTGGGTTAGAGTTGCTATTTTCTAGTAGTTGCTATTTTCTAGTAGTTTCTAAGTTGTTGAGTCTGTTAAGATATAAATTCCCTTATTCTCAAGCAATAAAATAACTAGATGAAAAAACTTCAAAAAGCTTGTCTTTGATTTCTGCTTCCCAAATTCTTTCAATTCTGCTCTTACTTTGTCTTAGCAACATAGCTCGAGGACGAGGTAGGAGGCAAGGAAGGGGACGGGGACGTGCCATTAACCTAGAATGTGACAGATTGGTATCAAAGCCGGTTATGGCTGATGATCAACGACTCCAACAGCTTGAAAATCAGGTTGAGAACCTGAGCTCAGGTCAAGAAAGGCTCCTTAAGCAGATGGAAGAACTAGTGGGGGCAATGAACTCCCGATTAGACTTGTCGGAAGAAGGGTCCGTCAATAGGAATCGGGGACCAGATGGACAGGGTGGTGCTAGGTACGCAGGTGGACTGGTGGTTCGTAAGCTTGCAAAGCTTGATTTTCCTCGCTATGATGGCTCGGAAGATCCAACTCTATGGATTTGCCACGCAGAACAATTCTTTGAATTTCAAGGGACATCATTGGAAGATCAAGTCAAATTAGCAGCCTATCACTTAGAAAAAGATGCTCAATTGTGGTACCAACGACACAAAAATCAAGGACACTTGGTTACTTGGGATGAAATGAAGGCGGGATTGCTAGAGAGGTTTGCTGTAACCGAATATGAAGATTTCTTTAGAGACTTATGCAAACTTAAGCAGATGAGAACTATTTCAGACTATCAAACTCGGTTTGAGAGGCTTCTAGCACAAGCTGGCACTTTGACAGACAGACAAGAAGCTGAGTGTTTTATTAGTTGATTAAAGGATGGGCTAAGGGCTGATGTGAGAGTCCAAAACCCTCAAAATCTGTCTGTTGCAATTGGGTTAGCACGTACCTATGAACTCAAAGCCCAGGAAGTGAGGCACTCAACCAACCCAACATTCCCCTCTTCAGTTCGCAACTCCAACAACCAATGGAACACCTCAACCCCAAGTGGTTCTAAAGGCACCAATCCAGAGAGAATTTTACCAATTCGTAAATTATCTCCAACCGAACTCCAAAAGCGGCGAGAGCAAGGGTTGTGCTACAATTGTGATGAAAAGTATACAATGGGTCATAAATGCAAGAAATTGTTCTTCATTGAAATAGAAAAAGAGGATGAAGAAGCCATAGGAGAAGAGTATGTAGAAGAGACACCAGCTATCTCTTTACATGCCTTGGCTGGGGTTCAATCGCCACAAACCACGCGGATCCACTCACAGATTGGTAAGACTTCATTGACGATTTTAATTGATTCTGGTTCCATTCACAATTTTTTTGCATCACAAATTTTCCAAAATCACCAGACTCAAGCCGGAAAGAAGCTGCTTGTTTAACGTGGTGGTTGCCAATGGGGAGAGATTGTCAAGTCCTGGGCGTTGTAATGGGGTAAAATTATCCTTTCAAGGCATCCCAATTGAGGTAGATTTTTTCTTACTTCCTTTAGAAGGTTGTGATGCTGTTATAGGAGTACAGTGGTTGGGTACTCTTGGTCCAATTTTATGGGATTTTGGAAGGATGCAAATGCAATTCACTATAGCTGGGCAAAAGGTGTTGCTACAAGGTTCAACCTCCTTAGAACTTCGAGCTCTTGAGGGTGATACCGTTTCTAGAACATTGAGGCAAAGTGGTGGTAGGGGAATTATCTTACAGCTTTGTGCAATCCAGCATGAGCATACAAATCATGAGGAGTTACTGTCTGATGCAATGGGGCCTTTGCTCATTGAGTTCAGCGATTTGTTTTAAGCACCTACGGGATTACCACCTCCACTCTCTCATGATCACAGGATTCCCCTCCAGCCAAGAGCAGGTCCAATTTGTGTACGTCCTTATTGATACCCGCATTTCTAGAAACAAGATTGAGCGCTTGGTAGAGGAAATGTTATTGCAAGGTATAATTCGGCCTAGCCAAAGCCCATTTTCCTCTCTGGTACTTTTGGTGCGGAAACACGATGGGAGTTGGAGGTTTTGTGTGGACTATCGAGCACTAAACCGGGTGACAGTCAAAGATAAATTTCCAATTCCTGTTATAGATGAATTGTTGGATGAGCTACACGGTGCCAAATTCTTCACCAAACTGGATCTCAGATCTGGGTATTTTCAAATACGAATGGATCCTCTTAATGTACATAAAACAACCTTCCAAACTCACCATGGGCACTTCGAATTCATGGTAATGCCTTTCGGCCTCTCTAACGCCCCATCTACATTTCAATCACTCATGAATGAAATTTTTAAGGCTCATCTAAGAAAATTCATTTTGGTATTCTTTGATGACATTCTAATTTATAGTAGCACATGGGTTGAACATCTGAAACATGTTGGAATTGCATTTTCTATTTTGCGATCTCATCATCTTGCAGTCAAGAAAGAAAAATGTCAGTTCGGGCAGATCCAAATCAAATATTTGGGGCATATCATTTGTCAATATGGTGTGAAGGTGGATCCAGAAAAAATAAAGGCAATGATGGAATGGCCAAAACCAGCAACTATCAAAGCTTTGAGGGGTTTTTAGGACTAACGGGTTATTATTGGAAGTTTATTGCAGGTTATGGCAAAATTGTAGCTCTTTTGACTGACATGTTGCGAAAAAATGCTTTTTCTTGGTCTTAAAAGGCGGAAGAAGCATTTGAATTATTGAAACAAACCATGACGCAAGCTTCATTTTTAGCCTTGCCAAATTTCCAGCTCTTATTCGTGGTGGAATGTGATGCATCGGGGAATGGATTAGAAGCTGTCCTAATGCAAGAACAAAGACCTATTGCTTATTTCAGCACCACCTTGAAGGGAAAACACCTTTTGCTGTCCACTTATGAAAAGGAACTTATGGCACTTGTTCTTGTAGTTAAAAAATGGTGACCTTACTTGCTTGGGCATCATTTTGTGGTTTGAACTGACCAACGCAGCCTCAAATTTTTTTGGGAGCAACGAATAATGACAGAACCACAACAAAAATGGCTGCTCAAATTAATGGGTTATGACTTCTCCATCGAATACAAAAGGGGTAAGAACAATATGGCCGCAGATGCTTTATCAAGAAGAGAAACACAGGGGGAATTCAATGCAGTCTCTAGTCCCCTTCCTCAATGGTTGGAGTCCATCAAGGTCGAGAATTGATCACACCCAGAGCTGCAACGAATTCATCACTTACACGAGCAAGGAGAGGCTATTGGACCATGGGAAAATCGACATGGCGTAATGTTCTTTAAGGAACGTATCTATCTTCCATCAAACTCAGAACTCATCCCAATCATTCTCTAGGAAATTCATGGCGCTGGGCATGAGGGTCTTTACAAAACTCTTCATCACGTAAAGGCGATATTCTATTGGAGACAAATGAGGAATGTTGTACTGGATTACATAACGCAATGTGATGTTTGTCAACGCCATAAGATAGATCACCAAAAGCCAGCAAGTCTTCTCCAACCATTGCCTATTCCTACACAGGTATGGACAGACATCTCTATGGATTTTATTGATGGCCTACTCCCATCTAAGGGGAAAACAGTACTCCTTGTGGTGGTGGATCGGCTGTCCAAATATGCACATTTTATTCCAATGTCTCACCCCTACACTGCACCAAAAGTGGCTCAAACATTATTTGAAAATGTGTTCAAACTCCATGGCATGCCAAGTTCAATAGTATGTGATCGGGACTCCACTTTTGTAAGTGCTTTTTGGAAAGAGCTTTTCAAATTGCAAGGGACTAGCTTCAATTTCCACTCATCTTATTATCCCCAAACAGATAGCCAAACTGAATCAGTGAATCAGACTCTTGAAATGTACCTGCGTTGCTTTACTAGTTCAAGACCGAAGGAATGGGTTCAATGGGTTCCTTGGGCTGAGTTCTGTTACAACACTAGTTTACATGCTTCTACTTGCAAAACTCCCTTTGAAGTGGTGTATGGAAGAGAGCCCCCCAATTTGCTTTCCTATGTTCCTGGTACGTCAAAGGTTGAAGCTGTAGATAACATGCTCCAAGCAAGAGATCAAGTTGTGAAAGACCTAAGATATCAGCTCCAACAAGCACAAGCTAGAATAAAGACTGCTTATGACCAAGGGAGAGTTGAGAGAGAATTCGTTGTTGGTGATTGGGTATATCTACGGCTACAACCTTATCGACAAACTTCGTTGGCTTTGAGACGGTCACATAAACTCTCCCCGCGATTTTATGGGCCATACCGTGTGCTGGAACAAATTGGTTTGGTGGCTTTTCGGCTTGATCTTCCGCCAGGAAGTAAGATTCATCCAGTTTTCCATGTGTTGCACCTAAAAAAACAGCTGGGTACAACTAATAAAATCGATTCTCCTCTTCCATTACTATCAGAAACATCAGGTCACTTGCAACCTCAGCCTATAGCAGTTCTAAATTCTCGTAGCAAAGGGCATAAATGTGAACTACTTATTCAGTGGCAGGGGCTTCCAGCAACAGATGCTACTTGGGAGGATGAGTACCAACTTCGAGATAAATTTCCAGACTTTGTGTGTCCTTGAGGACAAGGACGCTTCCACGGGGGAAGAAATGCCATGTGCAGCAATTTTAATTTATTTATTTCAGATATTTTGGTTTATTGAGTCAGTTCAAATAACTAGCAGTAGTGGGCTAGAGTTGCTATTTTCTAGTAGTTTCTAAGTTGTTGAGTCAGTTAAGATATAAATTCCCTTATTCTCGAACAATAAAATAATCAGATGAAAAAACTTCAAAAAGCTTGTCTTTGATTTCTGCTTCCCAAATTCTTTCGATTCTGCTCTTACTTTGTCTTAGCAACATAGCTCGAGGATAAGGTAGGGGGTGAGGAAGGGGATAGGGACGTGCCATTAACCTAGAATGTGATAGATGCATGCATGAAAGACATGGTATCAAAAGAGTTTTTATTAATCAAAATTCACCCGTGAATTTAGATAAATACCACCTGATTGGCTGCCATATTTATGATGATGCAGATTGGTCACAAGTTTTTTTAGATATAATGTCCTTCTGGTATCAAAGTCGAACCCTTTTTTAAATTAACCTGTCGGATTAAAGTATCTGCCAATCAGATATTTAACATTTCATATTTTTATTGAGAAATTTTATTACAATCAGAATCAATGACTAAGAAAAATGTGGTTTTATTTCCCAATTTGCCACATCATATATAAGGTGTTGAACACCCATCCTATTTACAATTGGCCTCCTGCATGAAATTTTAGGCATATGTCATCAATTGTGTTGGTGCTTCTGCTTTATAAAAGTGATGATTAGAAATGAAGTCATTGGAAAAACTAGAAGTATAAGTAGCTTCAATAGGCGATAAAATGAGAGAGAATATACTAAAATGGTTTGGTCACATGGATAAGGCCACCAACAATTTCAGTTAGAAGTGATTTGTTACAAGTTGAAGGGGCTAGAAGAGACGGGGTAGACAAAAAAATGACATAGCTAGTTGGTATAAAGGTGTAAATTGGGCTGTGCCGCTCTCGGCCCCGCACGACTTGACCCAACTTTGGACCAACCTGGCACAATGGCACGCGGGTCGTGCCAAGCCCAACACGGTTGTATGGGCCGTGCTAGGCCTGGGGTTTTAGGTCCGCAGGCCAGGCCGGCATGGCACGACTAAGTGGGCAGTGCCGTCATGGCCCAGCTCGGCCCATATATACTATATATATACTATTTATATAATAATATATAGTATATAATATATTAATAAAATAAATAATTGTTTTCAATTTTATTATACTAATTTATTTAAGTATTGTATATATAGGCAATTGTATACATCAGAATTCATATAAAATTAAAAATTCAAGTTTTTTTTTCAAATTGTTTAAATAAATAGCTTTGGCCCGATCTATGGCCCGGTCTAACCCAAGGCTTGGTCCACGGACCAGCTCAACCCGTGACACGGCACAAGCCTGCACAAGCTTGGGCTGTGGGCTGTGCCAGGCCGACCCTCTAAGTGGGCCAGCATGACCCGTTTTACACCTCTAGTTAGGTAGAAGTAGTAAGAACTAATGATTTAGGCACCAATAATTTAATAGTGGATATGACTTTAAATAGAACAGATTGGTGAAATAAGATTCATATAACCGACCCCATATAATTTATATAAGGCATTTGATGATGATGATGATGATGATATATACTTAATGTACATTATTTTCTTCTCTATCAAAAAAAACTCAATTTCAATATATACAAGAACTATGAGGGTTTTATAAATTTTTCCACCTTATGAAATTTTATAAATTTATATTGTATAATTGAAAACAATGACAAATAGAAATACAAGGGATACAATAGAATAAATAAGATTTTGGGACAATACATTAATAAAAACTTCGGAGGAAAAACAAACCATAAATTTCCCTTTTTTCAGTCCTATCGATATATAATCATACCTCAAAAAACATTATACATGCACCCCGAACTTAACTTTCAAAGGGTTTATTAACTAAAAAAAGTTGGTTGCTTTGATTCAGAGGGTCCAACTTCAAATATGATTTGTATAAATGGATCATCTAATATACTTATCTCTTTCCATCTTCTAAATTGGTTTTGTCACTTCGTAACTTCTTTATTGTGGAGTTGTCATTTTCTAACTTTAACCAATGTAGTGGTCCACTTCAACTCTTCAAGTATTTATTATTTCCAAACCAAAGTTAGTTGATATTTTATGACTATAAGGTGTATCCGGATGTGTTGACAATCTAAAAGCATGCAGCACGGTATGTTCTGACAAGGATGAACCGAACCGAGGGTATATATCTGAAACCGAATCAGTTCGTTTGATTTTTGAGAAATACCAAATCAAATTAATTGATTAATTAGTTCAGCGTTTTAGTTCTTTATTTATAATAAATTATAAATAATATATATATATATTAAAAATATAATTTATATATCCAATATCCAATTAGTTTGGTTAACTGCGGTTTTTTAATACGTTAATCAAAATTTTGCAAAATAACAAATGAAACCAAACCAACCGATTTAGTTAACCAGAGTTTTTGGTTCAGATTACCGGCTTTGATTCAGTTTTTCGGATTTACATGAGAGTCCTAAATGCATGGCTGGTTACAGTGCTGTTTGCTTTGCTATCTGCTGTCTGCATATCTGGGCTCAGCAAAAAAGGTTTTAAGTCAAACTACGGAGGGGAAAATCTTGAACTTGGATTCATTCCTCATAAAAATCTGCTCATACTGTATTCATAGCCACTTGCGACCATGGTTTTTGAACCACGGTTGATCTAGATGGTCGGATCGTTTGGCCCAAGAATTGTTCACGCAATTGGTTCTATTTTACTTCAAATCCAGCAATCGTTTGGTCAGGAAATTGTTTAGACAACTGGTTCCATTTTACCCCAAATCCGGTCCCTGCCAAAAACTGTTGAATTAGTCAATGACCCATTGACTCAGGTGGTCGAACCATCGACCCGTTCAACAGTTTTTTGGCTATTTTTTACTTTTTTGTCAGAACGGGGCCAATGGGCCATCCATTCGAACCGGGTGATCAAACCGTCAATCCAGAAATCGGTGGCCAGAACTTTTCCATTCCAGATAGTTTTTTAAAACCATGCTTGCAACTGTCTATCAGGAAATATCTCCATATGTTTTTATTCATGGGGAGATATTCCCAATGTGCAACTGTAAATTGTTGTGAGTATGGTTCAAGCACTGTTTTGTGAGGACTAAATCCGATCTTAAAAATCTTAGGGTCCATTTGGTTCACTGTGGGAATTGGAATTAGAATCCTCCAGAATCAGAAACGGAATGGTCCATTCCCATAGCATGTTTGGTCCAGACAGGGATAAGAATGGAAATTGGAATCAACAAGAATAGGATTTCATTCTCAAGGGAGGGGCAAAGAATGGTCATTTCCTCAAATGGGGGAATGCCATTCCAACAGGAATGGAAGTGGGATTCCGATTTCACCCAACCACACTTGGAATCAAAATAACCCATTCCAATTCCGATTCTAGACCCTTATTCCCACGAAAAACGAGGCCTTATATAGGGGATGTCACTATTTCAGTGAATCGGATTGTAACCCACATTGACCTAACCCTGTTTGGTAGGGTCCAGTCAATTTTAGTTGAGTTCCAGTTCGGGCTTGGGCCAAACCTTGCCCCAGAACACGCCTAATACGTTAGCAGACCTGTTCATGGGTCGGGCCGGGCTTTTGCTCTTCATTAACAAGATTTTTTTCAGGCTCGAGCTCGAGCCTGGCTCGACTAGTGGGCCTACAACTCGGGCCCGAGCCCGGCCCTCATAAAAAGCCCGAAGCCCGGGCCCGAGCCCAAAGCCTGACCTAATAGAGGCTGAAATGCAGGGCGATTGAGTTAACTAGTGGTGCGGCTGGCACCAGTGCCTGAGTTCGCCAATGCCGATGCTTGAGTTCACTGGTTCTTGAGAATATGCAACAATGCATGAGAAAGAGAATTGCGAGAGAGACAAGAGAGAGAGAGGAATGGTGGAGAGAGAGAGAAGATTCACCGCCGGAGAGAGGGGCGACTGAGTTCACTAGTGGTGCGGCTGGCGCCGGTGCCTGAGTCTTGAGAATATGCGAGTGCGTGCGAGTGAGAACAATGAGAGAGAGAGAGCCTGTCGGTGCCTGAGCTTGCCTATCACCTCTAAGACTAAGAACAGTGACAGCTTTCTTGGATACGCGCCGGTTATTAAGAGTGAGACTGAGGAGAGAAAAATAAAAGATAAAAAGAGGGAATAAGAAAGGTTAATCGGTTAGGGTTTATAATAAAATAAAAAATGTCGGGTCGGGATGGGATGGATTTTTGTGACAAATCCTAAGCCCAACCCGTAAATAGTCGGGCTCGGGCTTTTAGGCCCGAGGTTAAAACCCGTGGGCTAAAGTTCATGCACAAGCCCGTCCGAGGGTCGGGCCGAGCCGGGCCGGCCCGTCGGGCTACCCGGCCCATGAACATGCTATACGTTAGTATAGTGACATTAAGAAAAAAAAAAGTGAATTAGGGGTGCAGCTTGGGTGGGCTTGGGCTCTTGTTAAGGAATTGTTTTCAATGGACCTGATCTGAAATGTTGGGCCCAATGCAGTTTGAATTGAGTGGATTGGGTTACTGTTGAGCCAAACCCACACAAACCGAATCCAACCCATTTGGGTATTGGCATCCCCTATTTCCATGCTTCTCTCACTTGTTTATGAAATATTGGCATCCCCTATTTTGTCCATACCCTTTTTGATAGCTTTAAATTTGATTCCTCCCTTAAGTTCTGGTATCTGATATGTCGACGTTACATTAAATCCAACCACCATACGGCTTGGTAGTATTGTAATAAATTCTTCCCCTGAACTTTACCCTTATGCTGTCTTTGGTTTAAAGGAAAAGATAGGAAGGGAAAGGTTTAACTACCACCACATTTTTTTTGGTAACATCTTTTCATCTCCCATTAAATTTTAGATACTCCTTCCTCTTTTTTGGTAAAATAACTCTGTCACAAAGATAAATGATGTCCTGTCTGTCATTTATGATTTACCCAAAAAAAGGATGCCTAGTCCATTTTTAGTTTATTTTCTTAAAACAATATAAAAACCCAATCTAATTTTGGTTAATATGATTAAATTTTAATCATGTTAAGGTTTCGTTCGTTTTTTGGTAAGTTATTTACCCAGGTAAATGTAATTATCTGGGCAAGATTTTCCTGGGAAAAATTTATCCAGGTAAAAGTGCATTTACCAATGTTCTTTTATTTCCTAGGTAAATAAGGTAATGTCCATTTTAGCCATAAAAATCTATTATTAAAGGGGGTATTTTTGTCCCATTCAAGTGTTAGCAACTTCCCCCCTAGGTGGGAAAGTTATTTACCCACTTAGGAGATGGGTAAGTGATACCTAGGAAAATAAACTTCCCTGATCCCCACATAAATCTGAAAAATGAACATGGGATTCTTGGTCAATGGGAACCAAAATCCCATTGACCAACTTTCCCCCTGCCAAATTCCAAAAAAAGATCACCCCCTGATAGGAAAGCATATATGCAGAAGATGAAATGGAAAAAAAATAGAGAAAAAAAAAGTTCCGATTGAAAGATGTTAAGCTGCAATAACTATTAAAGGGGTGTGTACCCCTCGTTTTCATTCATTCTTTCTTTCTTTTTCCTTTTTATTTTTGAGGGGGGGTGTACATTGCCCCTAGAATTGATTTTTGTAGTTAAAACAAGGCCAACTGCCATACGAAAGTAGTCCTTTTTTTTCTAATCAATGCAATTTGGAGGGGTCCCCCTAGTTCTTGTATGTCAGCAAGCATTAGACTTGGAGTTAGACCTGCTCACGGGTTGGGTGAATGGGCCCAGCTCAAAGCCCAAGTCTAAAACGGTGTAAAATTGGACCCAAAACGCGACCTATGAACAGGTCTACTTAGAGCTCTCCTGTACCAAATATCTATCCTCTACATGAAATTATAACCCTAGTTACATCATCATCTCCTCCATTTTCTCTATTTGCTACATTCTCTAATTTTACAATGTGCCGTATATTTATGTTACTAGAGCATTTGCAAATTGAGGCAAATGATTGTAACTAGCGGAGCAAGATTACAGAGATGGAGTAAGAATACAATAGGCCCTATATGAGCAGGACTACAAATTTGGTTCTCGAGCTTGGTCCAGACCCAAACTCAGTCCAAGAACCAAGATCCTCTGCCTACGCCAGGTTATCGTTTTGAGCACTACAGAAGGGAAGCAAATGATCTAGCACATGAAGTGGCTGGACAGACCAAGTTTCATGAACTCAATACAAAATACAAATATGCTAGCTGGTACATGAAAATGCAAAGGTATTTCAGTGTGTTGTACAGTATTCTGTGCCTTGCAGGAACAATGTCATTCTGTTATTTTGACTCACTGCTGGAAGCGAATAGGTATGCTGTAGTTTAGCAAATATGGCTCTTACTCTTAATAATAAGTGCAAATGGATGGTCAATCCCTCTCCTGAGGTTGTCTTTGCTCTAGGACGACATGGTTGGTTTACCTCAGTGGCGCTCTTGTGATCGGGACATATATAGTGTTGTAGTTTTTCTTGTAGTCAGTGAATGAGGAAGCTACTGTGACTGTGTAGAGGACAGAAAAGTAGATGGAGAGTTGGAATGACTTATCAGCTGGTGCGTATTTGAAATACTGTTTTTAAGCAGAATTTTGCCTCGTCTGAATCAAATCTGGTGCAATACAGGAATTCCGGCGTTGTGCTCTAGGATTTAACAGCCTTAAAGGCACTCAGTAACAGTGCACTCGGTGCAATACAGAAAGATTGGATGCAATGACTAGTTCGTGCATGGGTGTATAAATACGCCTACTACTGTAAGAATGAAAGATGGCGACCTTTTCTAAAGGACGCCATTAAAGGGCTTGACAGAGAGATGCGAACTTGAAATGAAAAAGCGGATTGTTTGAAAAATGGAAAGTCACTTTGTTCTGAATTTAAAAGGAAAGGTTATTTGTTTTAAATAACATAATAGTTGAAGTTCAAATTTTCAAGTTATAAAAAGTAGCGGGTAAGAGAGCCCGGCCGGCTCGGTGCGCGCATGAGTCCCCATAACTCAAAGGCCATTTCCTAGTAATAATCTCTACACTTTCTTGTAATTTTCCCATGTGGGATTCAAGCAAAAGCTTGGAGAGGAAAAGTGGCTCATGGGTGGTGGGAAATTTTGAACATGAATCATTCATTCATAGAATGCACCGAAAGCGGACAAAGCCAAAATTTGAACGAGCCTGCTGGTCCGTTCATTTTCGTTTGAAGTTTGAATGTTGAAGGCTTGAAGCGTGGAAACTTTCGAAGACTAGGGTCCGGTGATTCCACCGCTCCATCTCAAAGTATCGTCGGCGGTATTTCGTTTGAAGCTTCGAACAAACTCTAGCGGTATTTCCCTCTCTCCGGCAATCTTCCTCTAGCCCTTTCACTTTCTCCAATGACAACACTCCTCTCAGTGCCACTCACTTTCTCTAGCGGGCAGTACAACACTCTCTCTTCTCTCAGTGCCCTCTCACTTTCATCAGCGGCGACAACACTCCCTCTTCTCTCAGTCTTCTCTCTTTCTTTGCTTGGATTTCAGGATGTTTCCAAAAGAAACGTTATGTAGTTTTGGTGATCTTCCTCCATCTCTTGGTTTGTGATTTTCTTGATCAACTTGCGTTTTGTTCTTCAATAGTTCTTGATATTGATATATCATTAAGTATGAATTCGTGGGATAACCATTTTCAATGCCTTTTCCCTCTTCTTATGGATTTTGCTTATTTATCATGCATTATTATATTTGGTTGTGTTCTAACCTTTTGAATTTGCTTTTGACCATTTATTTCTTAGGAAATCCCTATTGTCTAATTTGCACTTGGTAATTGTGTTTTTTTTAATGCCACTTGATAATTGTGTTAGTTTGTGTTGAACAGATCACTTGTTATTTTATGTTTTAGAAATATAGCTTGGATTTTGTCTTCTACATTTGAAATAATTTATTTTTTCTCCTTTTTTGTGTAATTGAGTGATTAACCATTATGATTTGAATATGTTTAAGTTTGAAATCATACTATCATCTTGTTTTTTAAAATAAAACTATAGAAGGAATGCTTTTTAAATTCTATTTATCAAATTAGTAAGTTGATCCCAACAATGGGCAAAGGTTTGTTATTGCTATTGATTTTGACAACAATGCTGAACTAAGAATTTTGAAACTGAGATTAATTACGGAATCCAAGAACAAAAAACTTCCTTGGGGAAAATTTATGCTATCGGAAAGACATGATACTGGAACGGCTTTGACCAATCAAACCTGCCCATGAATTTTGATAAATATCATCTGATTGGATACCGGTTTTATGATATTGGTTGATTGGTGATTTGGTTTCAGGTTTTTTCTGGTATTATAGTTGAACCCTTTTTCTTGTTCTTAAATTTGGTATTCACTTGCATTTTCTTTTTATTTTTACATTGGAAGCGGCATATTCAACGCACAAGCTGTAAATAGTGGAGGGATTTATAATTGTATCCTTGTAAATGGAGGTGCCAATGGACCGGGTTTGGTTGGACCCTATCTGAATCAAAACCAATTTGGATGAGCAGGACAGTCCAATAATACAATGTTGAATTAGACTAGTCCAGACCTAATTGACATGGTCCATTTGTAATGGACTCATATTGGAGCAGATCAAATTGGACCAATATCCAATCCATTGACAACCCTATTTGTAAACAATTTATTAGACTTTCTTGTATTTCATGTTAGTGTGAAAATTAATTTATTTTCTTTCTTATTGCATTAAGGATGGATGAACCAATTGCTGAAAATGCAAGTGTGCCTAAAAACCCCAGTGAATCATCTATGGCATCTAATTCTATTAGAAAGAGAGTTTGGTCCAAAGCATGGGATCATTTTAAGAAAATAAAATTGGATTCAGGGGAGCAAAGAGCTATTTGTAAGCATTGCAGAAAACAATATATAAGAGGAAGTTCTAAAGGAACAAGCCACATTTTAGGGCATGTACTAAAATGTCCTAAATTAAAACAAAAGGGCACAAGTGAACAAGAAGTTGTAGAAAACTTCAAATTTGACCAAGATAGGAGCCCAATGGACATAGAAAAGATGATAATGAAGCATGGCCATCCTTTTAGTATAGTTGAAGAAGAGTTTTTTCAGATATTGTCAATAATCTTCAACCATCATTTAGGTTTGTTTCTAAAAATACAATAAAGAATGATGTGATGAAGATTTACTTGGATGAAAAGGAGAGGCTATACAATTACTTTGATGGTTTGGATTGCCGGATTAGCTTAACCACCGATATGTGGACTTCGGAACAAAATTTGGGGTATTGTTGTTTAACAACACACTTTATAGATGATAGGCGGGAGTTAAAGAAGAAAATTATTGCATTTGTGGTAGGTGAGTGTTTCCATGATATAAACACTCTGTATGAAGTCGATATGGAGAGATTGTTAACTTGGAACATTGGTAAAAAAATATGTTCTATAACAGTTGGCAATGCCTCTAACAATGATGTTATGGTTAGGGATCTTAGGAATCACCTCTGTGTTAAGGATTTGCTCCCATTGCATGGTGACCTATTTCATGTGAGATGTGCTTCTCACATCTTAAACCTTATTGTGCAAGATGGGTTGAGAGAAGTATCACCATTGTTACATAAGATTCGAAAAAGTGCTAAATATGTAAGACTAACACCTTATAAGAAGCAAAAATTTGACAATGCAAAAAGCCAAGCAAAAGTAAAACATAAGAGATGGGTGGTTGTTGAATGTCCAATGCGATGGAACTCCACATATGACATGTTGGACACAACTTTAGAGTTAGAGGAAGCATTTTGTCGACTAGCTGAGCTTGACCGTGACTATAAGAATCTGCCATCTGATGAGGAATGGGAGATGGGGGTAGTAGCACGGGATTGAAAGGGATGGTAGAATCCATCGTATGGACACCAAAACAGTTGCGGAATGGGTGGGCGAATTTCAAAAATTTTTTACCTACCTTTCAACTGGGAATCGCATTTCCTAATTTTAGAATCAAGTTTCAAGGATCCCTCTTGAACTAGAACTGAACCAGATCTGAACCAAAAGAGAAGGGAGTGATTATACCTGATGGTGCGCAATCCGACTGGTCCTATCTGTCAACGATCTTTCCTCTGGCTGGAGCAGAAGGTGCCTGAAACGGGGAAGAAAGTGAGTATCTCCGGGGAGGGACCCGGTGAGAGTGCTCCGAAGCTCAAGTTAGTATCCTCAAAGGCAAGATAATAAACCAGATGGCGCAAAGTTCACATACCTCCTTCTTGGGGGGAAGAGAGCCTTTTATAACCATTTCGCACACTCACTCCCAAGCTCCTGTCAGGTCGGACATCATTACCTCTGCACTTCTGCCAGTTCGGGTGTCATCATCTCTGCTGGGGCAGACAACCGCCACTGCTCTCTTTGTCAGAGCCGTCTCTGTGACTGGAGGTGGCAGTGGCAGGTGGCCGTTGAAGTGCGGTTGTCAAGCGTCAGATCCTAAGTCAGTCAGGTGCGCAGCCTCAGGATACGGACTCCTTTGGTGTTAGGTACAGTTGTTCAGTTCGGTGGCCTGAATTCGAAGTGCTGGAGTGGTGTGCGAGGTGAAGTCTTGAGTTTGGGTAGAGGTGTGGCCCGAACTGCCCTGGGGTGGGCCAGTTCGAGTTTTTTGCCCCTTGCGCTCCTCGTAAGGCTCGAGGTCAAAGGGGGAGTTCGGGCTCCTTTTGGGGAGCTTGGACTGCTGGTTCCTCCTCTCGGAGCTCGCGCCTCGAGCGTATTGCCGTGCCGAGCTGTTGCTTCTGCCACTTGTTGGGTGGTCAGGAGGTCGGGCCAAATCTTCATCAATACCTGATCTAGAGAAATAATATCTCCCAAAGTTGGTGTTCACACCCAAAGAAGGCACCAAGATCTGCTCCTGCTGAAGATGACACAACAACAATGGAACAGAACCAACAGAGTGCGTCCTACACACTGAATCCTTCACAAGAATCCTTTGGATGACAATGAGCACCAAATAGAATCAGCCTTTCAACAAAGACCGATATCAAGAACTTTTCTTGATCTTTTTATGACAGAGAAAACGAATTGTAACAGATGGTGGCGGCTGCAACAGGAGGGTGCTAGAGAAGAAGATGGAGAACTGCTTTTTCTTCTCTAGGATTTCTGAGATCCTATCTCACAAAATTGCAGGGTGTGTTCTGTGTTAATCCCCTAGGGTTCGAATTCTTGTAATTCGAATAGGGTTTCCTCCAGTTGCTTAATGATTAAGAAAAGATCTCCTGATCATATCAGGAGTTGCCCTTATCCAAATCTGTATTTGGATTAAGACTCTTCTTAATCCTATATGGAGATTAGATAAGCTTTTGGGCTCATCCTAATCTCAGATCCGCCCCTTGTTAATGATTGATCAAATCAGCCCAGTTCGAAATGGGCTTTAGGCCCAATAACGTTATGTGCTCAAATGTCTTCCAAACTGCTGCCCAGTTGGGCTCCTTTGTATGGCATGGGACCCAAACATTGATCTACACACCAGCCACATGGGTTCGGCCCAACCTCTATTACAAGGCCCGGCCGAATTCACTGGAGGGCCCAGTGAACCCCCTAAACCCATCATATGGACCCTATGGGCCCAACACTTACACTAATGGTCCCTGGGCCAAGCCATCTTATAAAAACCCAGGGACTGTGGGCAGATGCAAGATTAGCCCATCAGGTGTTATCCCAAATGGCCTTACACTTAACCTCTCAGCCCATGAGGATCAAGCACTGCCCGGCAAGAGAGGACCTCTCCCTCGGCTGCAAGGAACAGTGCTGCACTCTCTACTTACATGGATCTTGAGAATTAAAACCATTTGCAAATGTTTTGAAACCATACTTAGATATATATCATATATATAAATTTTACAAAACAAAATTCCAACGATTGAAATCCACTGCCGGCAGTTTGGTTTCCATCAGAGAGAGTGCATCCCCGATCATTACCTTTGTCCAACAAAGGAGTTGATCCCGTCACCATGATCACCCACTCAGATGAATTCTCAGACTGTCCCAACATACCTACGTTTTGACCCCCGCTAAGGATCTCACTAATTGGCATATCAAAGACAGTCCAATCCGACACTTTGTGTAGTACCATAATCGGGTCTAGGGGTCAGGTGTAACTTTTCAGTTTTGCCCATCAATCTCCAAGGTCCAGGGCAATACTGGAAATCTGGTCCGGTTCAAGGGTTCAAGTAATTCTACACTTACATGTGCCTTGGGTCTCACCCTAGTGGCTGAGACAAGCCACCCCAACAGTTGTCAGCACACTAGTGTCAGCCTTGGCAGGATAAATCTCTCCAGACTTATCCAATGGCTGTGAACATTTAAAATCAACACAAGTCTCATTAAGTGTCCAGTTTTAGGGTCTTACACACAGAAGTATACCATACATAATGAATCAAACATGTACTTCATTTATTTACAATAAATATCAAAAGTACTTCAAAACTGATTAAAGCTAAAGGCATACAAAAACTGTCCAACAGCTCCCACTTGCACTTAGGTCCAATCTGGTACAAGCCAGAGTCCCATACTTTTCACATGTTTCTCAAACACCTTCTGTGTGAGTGGTTTAGTTAATGAGTCTGCCACATTATCCGCTGATGCTACCTTCTGAATCAGGATCTCCCCTCTACCAACGATCTCCTGCAGTACATGGTACTTCCTCTCGATGTGCTTTGACTTCGAGTGGGCTCGAGGCTCCTTAGCCTGGGCGATCGCTCCATTGTTGTCACACAACAACGGGATGGGTGATGTGCTGTACGGAACCACTCCTAATTCATGAGCGAACTTCTTCATCCACACAGCTTCCTTGGCAGCTTCACTTGCGGCAATGTACTCGACTTCAGTTGTGGAGTCTGCCGTGGACCCCTGTTTGCTGCTTTTCCAGCAAACAACACACGTTCCTATCGTGAAAACATACCCAGATGTAGACTTTCTATCATATGGATCTGACTAGAAATCGGCATCAGTATACCCCAGAATTTGCAGTGAACAACCATCAAATACCAGACAAAACTCTTTTGTCCTTCGAAGGTAATTAATTAAGTATGTTCTTTACAACTGTCCAATGCTCCTGCCCTGGGTTGGCCTAGAACTTGCTTACGACACTCACCGCCTGAGCAATGTCAGGGCGAGTGCACAACATGGCATACATGATGCTCCCTACGGCTGAGGCATAGGGAACGTCTTTCATGCCCTCATTCTCCTCAGAAGTCTTGGGAGACATCTTATTGGAGAGAGTGACTCCGTGCCTGAAAGGAACGTTTCCTTTCTTGGAGTTCTCCATGCTGTACCTTTTGACAATTTTGTCAATGTAAGCAGCCTGGGATAATCCAATTATCCGCTTCGATCTATCTCTATAGAGTCGAAGACCAGTATATAGGAAGCATTTCCAAGATCTTTCATGGAGAACTACTGTGAAAGCCATACCTTGACTGAAGTCAACATTCCTACATCATTCCCAATGAGTAGGATATCGTCCACATATAACACCAAAAAGGTGACCTTATCCCCACTGGACTTCCTATAAACACAGGGTTCATCCGGATTCTGCTCAAAGTCAAACGATTTGACGGGAGAATCAAAATGGATGTTCCAATTCCTAGAAGCCTGCTTAAGTCTATATATGAATCTATTAAGTTTACATACCATGTGTTCCTGACTAGCAACAATGAAGCCTTGCGGCTGTTGCATGTAGATATCTTCACTAAGATCTTCATTCAAGAATGTGGTTTTGACATCCATTTGCCAAATCTCCAAGTCATGGTATGCTGCTACAGATAACAGGATCCTAATGGATTTAAGCATGGCCACGAGCGAAAATGTTTCCTCATACTCGATACCTTCTTTCTGAGTATACCCTTTCGCCACCAAACGAGTTTTGTAGGTCTCAATCCTGCTATCGAGGCCCTTCTTCCTCTTATAGATCCATTTGCAACCAATTGCTTTTACCCTGGAGGGCAGATCTACTAGAGTCCAGACTCCATTGGCCTCCATCGAGTCCATCTCAGCTCTCATGGTCTCCACCCACTTTTGGGAATCTATGTCCAACATAGCTTCCGCATAAGTCACGGGATCCTCCTCACTAGTCAAGGCTTCCACTAAGTAACTATCTTGGTCCTAACCATAACGGACTGGTGGCCTGGATACCCGGGTGGATCTTCTAGGTTGGTCACTACCTGGAACCTGCGAGACATTTCCCACTGATCCTGAGCTCTCCTCATCAAGAACAATTTCCTAACGATGAGTGTCCAAGATATAATCCGTCTCTAAGAACATGGCATTTCGATTGCAGAACACTTTCTGCTCACTTGGGTCATAGAAAAGATAACCCACTGAATCCTTTGGGTAGCCTACAAACAGGCAACGGATGGTCTTGGATTCCAACTTGTCCGCACTCGTTCTTTTAACATGCACAGGACAACCCCAAATCTTCAAGTGTCTGACACTTGGTTTCTTTCCAGTCCATAGTTCGTATGGAGTTTTCGAAACCGATTTGGTTGGAACCCTATTCAGCATGTAAATTGCGGTCTCCAACGCATATCCCCAAAAGGATGTGGGCAATTCTAAGCGTGTGAGAAGTGACCGGACCATGTCTAGCAGTTTCCTATTCCTCCTCTCTGAAACACCGTTAAGATGGGGTATTGCAGGAGGAGCCAACAGTGAGATAATCCTATTGGACCAGTTAGAAAACCCAAAGGACCATCATTTACCAATCTTGTGATTCAGTCAATACCGATGTGGCCAAGTCGATAATGCCACAGGCACGTGGGACTAACCATGTCACGAGTCCTTTTCTTGGGGATTTCAACCGACGTAGTTTTGGTTAGGTTAGTTTCTAGAGAAGGATGTAGAACATAGAGACCGTTCTCCAGTTCCCCGCATGCGATGAATTTGTTGTTCCTTTTGATAGTAATCATATTACTAAAAGATGCAGTATATCCATCCACACAGTTTAGAAACAGAAATCAAATTTCTTCTTAGATTTTGTACATAAAGACAGTCTTTCAGTACAAGAATCCATTCTCTAAAATTCAATTCTACGGTTCCTATCGCCGTAGATTGGGCCTATGAACCTATCTCCATCACCGTAGATTGGCTAAGGGATTCCTCAGCCATTTAATTTCAGTTCTAGCCTTTTTCAAGGCAATAAATTCATATTCCATGGTGGACTTGGTTGTGCAAGTTTGTTTAGAGGAATTCCATGGCACAACACCCCCACCAAGTGTAAAAGTATAAACATTGGTAGAGTTGGATTCTAAATCAGAAATCCAATTTATATCACTATATCCTTCTAATAATGAAGGATAACCTCAATAAAATAAGCCATAATCCATAGTTCCTTTAAGATATTTTAAGTAGTGCAGTTTTTCAAATACATCAAACTTCTAACAATTTTGGAGTATTCTAATTAAGACACAAATTTCCTTTGTTAGTATTTTCTCAACATAATGTGATTAGGATAATAAAGTACTCTAATTAGTTTTGTAAATTTTCATTCCTAAAACAACATCAGCTTCACCCAAATCTTTCATATCAAATTTGGACATTAAATAATTTTTGGTATCTTTCACAACAGGCAAGTCAGTTCTAATGTTTGTTGGACTTAAGTGGGGATAGAGGGTACAACCACTGCAACTCCCCTGTTCTTGTCGGCAAAGACAATGAACAGTAGGATGGCAACGAACAAAAAAAAGGAGAGAGAGATAAAGAGAGAATAGAGAATGGAGAGAATGAGAGACAGATGGAGAAGAGAAAGAGGTGGGAGATGGAAGTGTTTTTGCCAGCTTGTCGTCGTTATGTCAAGAGTCGGAAGATGACCAATGTATAAATAGTAGATTTGAGCGAATTAGGTTGAATCTAAAGCTTAGGCTAGGTTTTATAACGGGGTTAGGGGAATTTGCAAATTCTGGGAAGTCTAGGGGTAGTTTCATAATTTTGGGAAATTTGGGCCAAAACCTGTCCAAGGGATCAAATCGGGGGTTATGGCTCAATGGTGGGGATTTTTGGGTCAAATATTAGAGGGTTGAAACAAGTCGGACCGTAGAAAGGGAACCTCAAGAACAGCCCTACTAGAAATTTAGAAAAAAATATATTTTTCCTTTTTTATTCAATTAAAACTATTTTATTTATATTAAAAGATGCTCAAAACCTAAAAAATTAATGAAAGATCTCACTATTACTTTAAAAAAGAGAAGAAAAATAAAGAAAAAATATCATATTTATTTTTTATTATATAATACATTCTGAAGTTGAGCTGGGCTTTTTTGAGAAAGCCCAAAACAATGGACCTAAAATCCTATCCAAGCCCAACTTGGATCAGGCTAGGCCAGCCCAACGGTCTACTTGACCCATGAACAAGTCTATTTGTGAGTGTGGGTCAATAAGATTGGCTAGATGAAATCTTTTTAGATGAATAGGCAAACATGGGTATTTTTTGTTGAAATTTTGGCAAGGTGGGATTTTTGGACATTCTGAGTTGATTGGCCGAGAGGATATGCTTAGGCCCAAGCCCAAACCTAGCCTGACCATCGGGCCTAGGTTTTAAGCCTAAGCCTGGCCCTATTGGGCCCAACTAGAAATTTAGAAAAAAATATATTTTTTCCTTTTTTATTCAATTAAAACTATTTTATTTATATTAAAAGATGCTCAAAACCTAAAAAATTAATGAAAGATCTCACTATTACTTTAAAAAAGAGAAGAAAAATAAAGAAAAAATATATCATATTTATTTTTTATTATATAATACATTCTGAAGTCGGGCTGGGCTTTTTTGAGAAAGCCCAAAACAATGGACCTAAAATCCTATCCAAGCCCAACTTGGATCAGGCTAGGCCAGCCCAACGGTTTACTCGACCCATGAACAGGTCTATTTGTAAGTGTGGGTCAATAAGATTGGCTAGATGAAATCTTTTTAGATGAATAGGCAAACATGGGTATTTTTTGTTGAAATTTTGGCAAGGTGGAATTTTTGGGCATTCTGAGTTGATTGGTAGCATTAGATTGGCCCAACTTGGCCCAGATCAGGCTGACCAAAAGGGTTAGTGATTTATTCAATCAAAAGCTTTGAAACAAAATCTTTTTAGATTGAAGGGCAAATGAAGGTAGTTTTAGGTGAAATTTTATAGGTGTGTATTTTAGAGTGCTTGGGATCTAGTGGTGATGTTTGATTAGTTCTGGAGGGTGAAGATCATAGGAATTTAGGTCAATGAAAAGGTTTATAATGGAATCTTGTCTTGATGAAGGGTTAAATGGGGGTCTTGGGTTAAAACTTTGTGGATAGGTATCTTGGTATGCATGGGTTTCAATTGTGTGGTTTGATTGGTTCAGATGTGTTAGGATCAAGGGGATTTGGTTTGTGGTTGTTTAGGCCAATAAGATGGTTTGAAATGGAATCTTTGCTTGATAAAAGAGTAAACAGAGGAATTTTGAGTTGGGATTTTTTTTGGGTAAGCATTTTGGCAGGTCTTGAGTCCGATGGTGGTGTCTAATCTAATGGTCAAAGTGTAGATGGGGGTTGATCATGGCCATCAGATTGATATCAAGTAGATTTAACTGTGAATTTAAGGGCTTTGGGGCTTTTTGTGTATTTAGATGTTTTGGAGAGATTGAAAGAGTTTGATTGGGTCTTCAGAGTGAATCGGGGGTTTAACGGTGGATTGAGAAAAAATCGAGTACTGACACTCCTTTTGATAGATTTACTAATTCCCAAGTATGGTTTGATAAGATAGATTCTAGTTCACCGTTAATTGCCTCTTTCCAAAAGGCTGCATTAGATGAGGTAATGGCATCGTTATAGGTTTTAGGATGTTCATCAACCATGTATGTGAACACATCATCACCAAAGTTAGTTTCTTTTCTTGCTCTTTACCTTTTTTAAGATCAAAATCCAACTCAGAATTATTATCAGGTACTTGGGTGTTAGGACTTTTCGATATTTTGTTAATTATACTTTCTATGTTAGTTTCATCCCTTTTATGAGGAAAGATGGTTTCAAAAAAAATATATATTAAGACTCTAAGATAGTGTTAGGCTCTACAATATCGCCTTTAGACTTTAACATTAGAAACTTGTAGGCCAAGGTTCAAAATATCAATACAGGATATCAATCGCCGACCCAAAACACCCCATGTTGGGACGTATCGGGAAGGCTCCAATACAGGCCGATGCATGACAAAATTTTGATCCTTGTTGTAGGCTGCACTATTTTGTGCATATCCAATAAATGTACAGTCTACAATTCTTGGTTCAAATTTCCTCTTTTTAGGTTCATGGATTCCAACTTTTGGTAAGCACCCCACACTATAAGAAATTTTAAATTTGGTTTATAACCCTTCCAGAGTTCTTAGGGTGTTAACACAATTTTCTTATGTAGAATTTTTTTTCGTAGAAAGCGTGCAGTTATTATGGCTTCCCCTCACATATTTTGAGGAAGACCAAAGCTTATTAGCAATAAAATCCTATTTTTCCTTTCTGCAACTCTATTTGATTTAGGAGAATAGGGAGTAGCGATTTCATATATTATTCTTGTATTTTCACAAAGTTTCTTGAGGGATAATGAATCATATTCTCCTCCCCTATCAATTGCGAGTCTTTTAATTTTCTTGCTTAATTGTAATTTAACTTCATTTTTGTACTTGTAAAACATTTCTTCAGTTTCATCTTTACTTCTAAGAAGATATATTTTAGTAAACCTAAAAAAGTCATCAACAAAGTCAAAAATAGTCCTATTTTCTTCATTTTCTTTAAGTATGGAACACTAATATGTCAGTGAACAATATAAGAAGTAAAAGCATTTTCATTCATGATTTCATACACATTCAGAACAAACAAACCATAACTGTAATGACCCTTCTTGGCAAATGCCCCATTTATGTTGAGTATAAGTTTATCGGACTCAAATGAGAGTTTTACTCTAACCTTATTGAGTAGGGAACCTGAAATCAGGTTGCTCTAGATGTTGGGAATATAAAGGACATCATAAAGGGATATATCTTCCCAAAAGTCACTTTTAAGAGAACCTTTCATTTGCCAATAACGGGAGTGGGGCTAGAGTCGCACAAGAAAACCTGCTCACCTTCCCTAATGGGAGTACAAGATTGGAAACAACTTCAGTTTTTGCAACTGTGTATTGTAGCCCCTGTATCCAAAATCCATTCCTTAGAAGTTGTTACCATATTAACCCCAGAAACAACCACTAAAGCCACGACATTTGATTCAGTCAAATTAATTGAATTTTTGTTATTGTTGCCATTGCCCAATTCTTCTTGTTAAGTTTGCATTGTAGAGCCCAATGTCCTTGATTCCCACATTTGTGATAGGCACCTTTATTCTTAAAGTTGGGGTTGAAGTTTTTCTTGAATTTCTTGCCTTGGTAGTGATGTTCTCTATTTCCCCTTCAGTCCTTTCATGTAAGGAGCTTTTCAATGAGATCCCCCAATAACAAATTGCTCTTGGAGTGTGATGCCTTCATTTTGCGGATCATTTATAATCAAATAGTAATCATGAATTTGTGATAAGACAGACCTCTCCTCAGTCATGGCAAAGGATAGGAGTTGCTAATGACATACTTTTGTCCCCAACATCCTCAATAATATATTTAGGTTTAAGAGCATTCCAAATTTCAGCAATAGTGGGGTACAAATGATAAACGTCAAACAAGTAGTTGGTCATAGCATTCAACGGTGCATGGTGACAGATTTTATCAATGAGAATCTAGGTTTGAGTGTGTGAAGATTTAGCAAGTCCATATTGGTTTTCTGGTGGTGAATCATCAAGTACGTAAGCAATTTTAGTAGCATCCATGTCAACATACGGAGCAAACAGAGAGAGAAAAGCAATTCTGCTTAAGCCTTAAGGTGCAAAGTGTGAATGAGGATGCTACTGTGAGTGTGTAAAAGATAGAAAAGTAAATGGAGAGTTAGAATGACTTATCGGATGCGGCGTGTTTGAAACACTGTCGCTAAGCTGAATTGTCTCCTCTATATCAAATCTTGTGTAATATAGGAATTCCGACATTCTACTCTAGGATTCAACGGCCTTCAAGGCACCCAAACAACAGCAATCCCACAACTTGGCAATGAAATGCAGAAGTGTGATGCAAAAAGGTTGAATGCAATGACTAGTTCGTGCATGGGTATAGATAAACCCACTTCAAACCTTTCTTAAAAAATCAATGTTTAAGCCAAGTTAAAAAGAAAAAATCAGGGTATGTTTAATTCTTTTACCCAAAATTAAAACCAATTTGAACATATTGGGTGGTCTAAACATTGAATTAGACCAGACCAGAATGGTCCAAAGTATTCATCTGCATCTGATTGGATTGGATCTGATCCATATGTAATGGACTCATGATCAGGTTGAACCAATATCCGGTCCATCGACAGCCCTACTTACAGATATCGTCAATTTCATTGCAGCTGCCAGCTGCTGCCACCATCAACCTTACCAGAAAATTAACTAATTGCCATGTCCATGCGGAATTGATAATGACTGAGTTTTAGTCAACTAAATTAATTCCTGATATTAATATCCCAAAATCGGGAGCAACCCATCCAGCCAATTCAGAATTCAAGCGCAGAAAATAACTACAATAGTTGCATCGATTTAGAGAGGGAGAGGAGTAACTACATACAATCAAGGATTGAAGTATTGATGCGATAAGACCTACATCTACAAAGGATCTCAATCTCTCATACCTCTTCTGGAACCGTCTTATTATAATAGTATAAAAATAATAAAAAAAACAAATAAAAAAGAATATCAATCCATATTGATACACACTGAATGAGATCATCGTATCGGAGCATATTAATATTTTAATCCTTGCATGGATTGCATGTTTGGTAAAATTCTGCATGCAACTGCTGTCAAGCCCAGGTAGATAAAAACAGTATCATCATCCACACCTCTGCTTGATGATGGCCAGCGGAGTAATGAGAAGATCTTATAGGGAGATGGTAGAGGCTCAGCTTCTGTCATTGAGAAACGTAAAAAATTAGTTAGTGTGGCAAACATTGTTAGCTCCATTTCCATGTCTAGCTCTACTTATCAAATATATATATTACACTCAAAATTGGGGGGTAGGAGGGATCAACTGAAAGGGCTTCCACCAGAGTTCAACTATTCAACATACAGGAACGCTAGTACCAGATGTTGGCACAGCTCGAGTTACCTGACCAAAGAAGGTTCAGATTCTGCAAACGAAATCGGAAGTAAGGATTGACCAATTTGGTTCAAATCAAGCTGCAACAAGGAACCCTTTTCATTGTTTTCAAACACAAACAAGGCTCTCATTAGAATTAAAAGATCATCCATAAGGCAAAAGATAAATAATTGAATTATTAGAATAATATTAGAATGTTGAAATGGTTCAAAAACAATGGAATAAGGGCCATGTAATATAACAACCCATGGCCCTGTATTGTATCATTATATTTAGAAGTTTTCTTAGCATGACATGAACCATGTCAATCTTTCTGGGAAAATGGTCTAGGAGCAATAAAAATTCCAAATCAGGTAACAGCGACCAAGCAATAACACCAGCAAAAATGTCAGCCTTTCTAATAGTTCTAGGTCTTAAAGCAATGTAAAAATAAATTAAAAAAAAAAAAGTGACATGAGAACTTTTTTAATGGCTTCATCCAAGATACAATCAGGACATCTTTGCTAATTAATTTCTTGAAGGGTGACAAGGGCTATGGAAAATATGCGTGCTGTACTGAGGTGAGACATGTAGAAGATCATTTGCTGCCTGACTGCCAATTAATTTAACAATCATGAAGGAAGTGCAGATTGAGATGCCCTCATTTCCATGGTTTTGGCCCGTAACCTCTCCATGAATTCTGGATTGGCTCTGAGTCTCTCCTTGACATACAAGGCTCGAGTCTCCTCCACCAGCTTATCTGCTTTCGCTGCCTCCTCAATCAAGGCAAGTAGTGTTCTCAAACAATCCTTCCTATTTTCCTCACGATGCTCAAACCTGAAAACAATTATAAATGAAAATGGTAATGGTAAACTATCTTGTCCCTGTTGCATGGAGTATGTAAACTATCCACACAAAGCACAGTAGGAAAGGAAAAATGGCAACAAATATACATTTTCCTCAAAATTGATACAATAACATCAATTCCAACGTTTCATACAAGAATTCCACTTTTCATTCTTGTTTCTTGCTCCTATTTCTGTTTTCCACCATTAAGGTAAAAAAAAAAAAAGGACCTCAATATCAATTTGAGAAAGAAGGAAAAAGAGAATTGC
The DNA here is from genome assembly GCF_055504915.1 of Nelumbo nucifera. Classification (NCBI taxonomy): domain Eukaryota; kingdom Viridiplantae; phylum Streptophyta; class Magnoliopsida; order Proteales; family Nelumbonaceae; genus Nelumbo; species Nelumbo nucifera. The sequence continues at coordinate 61,153,981 of NC_142649.1, forward strand.
AAACTAGTCATGCTTGAAGAGAAACCCTCTGACAGAACTAGATTGTAGTTGGGCACAAATAGCAATGACATAAGTGGTGCAAAAAAAATTCCACAATGCCATTTTTCTTAGCTTTAAGCGGAAAGGGTTCCATAATATGTTTCATGTTTCTTACACTTGGACCAACAATCAAGAGCAGCCTTCTCTGGTAAGGCTGGACATATTTGTTATTTCCTCTGAATGGGAAAACTTTTTTTTCCCAATTCTATTCAAGAAGCCCTTCCAAGACCTGTGTCAGATCATGTGTCCCTGCAGAAGACAGGCACAACCTTTCAGATTGTAACATTGTTGGTTGAGGGTGGAGTTTGACTCCAACATAAAGAAGTGGTGGTCTGAAGCTTCTTTTGATGGCACCACAAGTCATGTCCTGAGCAAGAAGCTTCACAATCCGTTTGGTTGCTAAGGGATGGGATGAGAAGGGAAAATTTATTCTCATTTTGGCATTCTGGTGTTTGATTGCTGAGAAGGGAAAATTACTGTTCATCGTCTTCCTTCAAACTCAAACCAGTGGCGTGGACGAGGTGAGTTCCAATCTCCCCCTCATCTCTCTCTCTCCTTTTTCCTCCTCTCCCTCTTTCTTTTTTTTTCCTCTTCATCTTTTTCTTCGCTTGCCACTGCTACTTGAACCGGAAACTGTGAGCATGAATGCGAAGAAGATAACAAATCCCATGAACGAGCATGACTGGACAAGCAAGCTGAAAGAGAAAAAGCTTGCTGCGACATGAATACTCTTTTACCAAAACCCTCACAAGGCTCAGCTATTGTTTGACAGAGGGTTTTGCGCTGGCATGGACTGTTGTGAGCAGAAAAGGCTTGTTGCATGCGAAGAATGTCAAAGAAATACAAGAGGAAGTACGTAGAAAGGAAGGTCTGGAGGAGGCTGCTGCGTGTGTGGTTTCCTTTCTCACTCGGGTCGCATTGTTTCAGTGCGACCCCACGTTCCAAGTTTTGGGAAACAGCGCCACACTATTTCTCGCACCATTCCATCAAACAAACATGGGTTCCAAAGAATCTAACCCGAATATTCCATATTTCTCATCCGCGTTGCATCAACCAAACAGACTGTCAATGGCTTAAAGGAAAGATCAAGTTTGGACATAAGGAGAGATCAAGAGCCAATGAGATCGAAAAAGCTGAATGCCTAAAGACTATTGTTGATTTGGATTTAGAAGAGGAAGTGGGACCTCTGGGGGAGGACCTAAGGCAAAAGAGGTTGTTTGCTAAGAGGGATTATGATGTTTTGGCTTTTCAGGAGGTTAACCAAGTGGTTGAAAGCAGGTGACACCGATACAGCTTTCTTTTCACAAAACTGCCAATGCATAGAGAAGAGCCAATTCTATCAAGAGGCTGTTTCTTGATGGTCAGGTGATCGAAAAAGGAGGAGTTGAAAAGGCTATTGTTAGCTTCTACAATAACTTATACAAGGAGCCTTGTAAATTTAGGCCGAAGTTAGAAGGATTGCATTTAATTTGTCTTTCAGGGCAAGAAGTTGAGGAGCTTGAAAAACCCTTTACAAAGGATGATGTCAAGAAAGCTGTGGATGAGTTGGAAGGGGAGAAAGGCCCTGGATCTGACAGTTTCACCATCTTGTTCTACAAAATATATAGGAAATCATTAAACAAGATTTAGTGAAAGTTTTCGAGAGTTCAGCTGCTCTTGAGAGAAGCCTCAATGCAACTTTTTTCTCCTTGGTTCCCAAGAATGGAGCTGCAGAGCTGAAAGATATCAGGCCCATCAGTTTGATTGGAAATGTGTACAAGAATCTGGCTGAAGTGCTGGCTAGGAGGGTTATGAGTTCTGTCATTTCCATCTTTCAAGGTGCTTTTGTTTGCAACAAGCACATCCAGTGATCTTATAGCCAATAAGCTTATTGATTCAAGGTCTAGGAGTGGCAGGAATTGTTTGGTGTGTAAAGTCGATCTAGTGATGGCTTATGATCACATAAACTGGGCCTTTCTAGATTACACGTTGAACAAATTACACTTTGGCCAGAAGTGGAGGAACCGGATTACACTGTCAATCCTTGTTACTGGAGCAGCCAAAGGCAAGTTCAAAAGTTTGGCTTAGACAAGGTGACACTGTCACCCTTACTGTTTTTGATAGTAATGGAGGGCTTGAGTAAAATGACCGAGAAGCCTCAGAGCTAGGTCTTGTTAAAGGCTTTGAGGTTTGTCCTGGCGGTTCAAAGGTCATTTGCAGCTTTCTGATGACGCTCTTTTTTTTTGTGAGGCTTCACCGGACCAAGTTCTTAATCTCCGGTTCTTGTTTTGCTGGTTTGAAGTGGTTTTAGGTTTGAAAGTCTTCTAAAAGTGAGATGATAAGAGTTGGGGATGTTCTGAATTTGCAAGACTTGGCTGAAATTTTGGGGGTGCAAAACAGGCAGTTTTCCTTCCAAGTATCTGGGTCTTCGCTTTGGGGCAAAGTGCAATTCAACCAGTATTTGGAATCCTACTTTGGAGAAAGTTGACAAGAAATTAGCTTCTTGGAAAGCCAGATATCTGTCCAAATGGGGTAAGCTAGTTTTAGTAAAAAGTGTCCTGGCCAACCTTCCTGCTTATTTCATGTCTCTCTTTTTAATGCCCTCTGAAGTGGCTTTGAAATACGAAAAAAGAAAAAACAGACGAGGGATTTTCTGTGGCTAGAGTGGAAGGATTCTTCTAAATATCACTTGGTTAACTGGGATGAGATCTGTAAACCTATCTCTCAAGGACTGGGGGATTAGAAAAGTGAAACTGTTTAATTTAGCACTTTTGGGGAGTTGTTTCTGAGATTCTCTAATGAACCTCAGGAATTATGGAGAGTTTTAATTTCTGAAAAATATGGCTTCAATGATAGTGGGTGGGACGCAGATGGTTCACCTCTGCCTTATGGGTGTAGCATCTGGAAAGGCATCTACAGAACTTACCCTCACTTCATCAAGGGCATTTCTTATAAAGTTGAAAATGGAAGAAGATTGAAGTTCTGGTTGGACCCTTGGTGTCGTGATACTGCTTTAAAAGAGAGGATTCATTCTTTGTTTGTTGTGGCTGAAGATATTCAGATTTCTGTTGCCGATTGACTTGCACAAGAGGGAAATAGCTTAGTCTGGTTCCCTATTTTCGGAAGGAATTTTTTTTAGAAGAGTTATATTCCATTAATTCAAAGATCAGTTACATGAAAATCCCCTTAGAGAGGCACGAGGTGCTGCCTCTCCATACAGAAAACACAAAAACTACATCAAAAAGTGCATGACTGTTTAAAAGACACAAATTTTACAGTTGCGCCCAGAACAATGTTTCCCTATTTGTACCTTGTTTTGCCAAGACATCAGCAAATGCATTAGCTGATCTCCCAACCCACTGTACTGTTACAGACATATTCCTTGTCAGCCATTTGAATTTCTTTATCTCATTCTTGTAGTCCCACATAACATCCTCTGGATTATTTAACCAGTAGAGTTCCCAACACCCATTTCTTTTGCAAGAATTATCCTTGTATTGCATCTAACAGCTCTGCTCGAAAAGAGTTCCCAACACATAAAGGGCCAGAGTATAGTAAGACAGCCTCTCCAGCCTCTTTCCTCAGTACACCTCCCAAACCAGAGGGACCCGGGTTGCCCTGGCTACTTCCATCAAAATTCAGCTTCAAAGAACCGTGAGGAGGGGGGACCCAGCTTGTCATTACCTTTATCTTTGAGGACGAACAACTTGCTACTGATAACCAATCCCTCCAACAATCAGTAAAGGAGAAATGATCAAACAAATCCAAAGTCTTTAACCAATGTATTGCCCTATACAAAATGCAGTCCTTCAAGGCTTGACTGCTTCTCCCCTTTTCCTGGAAGATCCTAACATTCCTTTCTTCCCAAATTGTCCATAAAAAGGCTGCCCATGCACACCTCCACATTTTCCTTCCTCTTTTATGGGGCCAATAGAACATAAAAGGGTTAAAGATTGTACTTACTTCTATTGGCATATCCCATCTACACCCAAACAATGATAGAAGCCAAACCCAGAGCTCTACGGTGACACTACAAGATAAAAATAAGTGATAACAGTCCTCACCGTGAGATCTGCAAAGAGTGCACCAGTTTGGAGAAATACATAGGAAGGGTCTTCTCTTTTGTAAGTTATCCGCCATGCTTACTTTACCATGTCACACTTCCCAACACAAAGCCATAACCTTGGGGGGAACCAGTCTACACCAGACTTCTTTGGAAGAGAAACTTTGCTGAGAGGAGGTTTGGCACAGGAAATTAAAAAAGGAACCACAAGAAAATGACCCATTAGGGTGAATGGCCAAATCCTTTTATTAGGCTTCAAAGGATCCAACCAAACCTTATCGTGGAGACCAAGAGTAGTAGACAAACAATCAACTTCATCCTCCCTTAACCCTTTACAGAAACCAAAGTCCCAAGACAAAGACAACAAATTTAAAATTGAAGTAAGGACTTTTGAAATCACCTCTTTTTTATACAAAGAAATAGAGTACAAGGATGGAAAGAGGCCTTTTAGGGGAAGATCTCCAGCCCAAATGTCCTTCCAAAACCGAATAGAGTTACCAGAACAAGCATTATACCTGATACAACTGAGGAACTGCGAAAGAATTTTGTGAATTGCTTTCCAAGGTGTTGCTAGGTTAGCCCTCCTTGAAGCACCAGCATCTCATCCACTCTCTGAGCATCCATGAAGACTCTTCACCACTTCATGCCACAACCTATCTCGCTCCATAGGCCACCTCCACAACCACTTCCTTAACAATGCTGAATTCTTTTTAAGCACATTCCCAAGCCCTAATCCTCATTCCTCTTTGCTTCTACCCACAACCTACCAACTGATTAAGTGGTCTTTTTTCCCTTCTCCCAGTTCTCAAAGAAAATCTCTCATTAATTTTTCCAGTTTCTTCGCTTCCCTAGATGGTATCCTAAAGACAGAAAGGTAGTAAGTAGGTAAGTTCACAAGGGTAGCTCTTATCAAAGTGATCCTCCCACCCAAAGAGATGTAATTTTTCTTCCACACAGCTAATCTCTTTTCAAACTTCTCTATAACCGTGGTCCAGAACCTACTCTACCTAGGGTTTACCCCTAACGGCAGACCTAAATAGGACAAAGGCCAAGTAGAAATTGAACACTGAAGACAATCTGCAATAGCCTCAACCTCCTCAAAGTCTAGATTGACTCCAGCAATGCAGTTCTTTTCTAAATTGATTTTCAAACCGGACACTCCTTCAAAGGCTTTAATCATTTCTTTCAAGTTTCCCACCTTCTCACTAAAACCACCACCACAGAAGATCATCGAGTCATCTGCAAACTGCAAATGAGTTACTAGAATTTGGTTTGTGCCTAGTCTCCATCCCTTTATCACATCTTCCCTATCATCCCTAGTGATAATTCGACTGAACACATCAACTACCAAGGTAAAGAGAAAAGGTGAAAGTGGATCCCCTTGTCTAATACCCCTACTAGTTGGAAAAAAATCCCTTACCACTCCATTTACTAGGATGTAGTGACAAGAACTGACACAACCAAACATCCAACCACACCATCTTTCCCCGAACCCACACTTCCTCAAAACCTCTACTAGGAACTACCGTCAGAAGGAATTTTAATGACTGGGAGTTGGATCAGGTGGTAGAACTCCTTTGTTTACTTCAGAATTTGAGAATCAGCACCAGACCTGCAATCTGAGGATTCTAGATGCTGGAAATGGGCAAAAGCTTGTAGCTTTTCAGTCAAATCTTTCTATCTGGGGCTCCTTGGAGACGATCAGCAGCCTTTCCCTTTCAAGGCCACTTGGAAAGTATTAGCTCCCCTAAAAGTCAAATTCTTTTTATGGATGGTTGCAAAGGAGAAGTGCCTCACCAAGGAAATGTTGTTGAGGAAAGGTTTCACCTTGACAAACTTGTTTTTCTCTTTGTACAATTTGTATTCTGAGTCTTCAAATAACCTGTTCATTCACTGTAATTTTGTGGCAGTGGTGTGGTAGCATTTTCTCAGAGCAGTCAATCTGAGCTGGTGCTGGCTGGAGTCAGTCTCTTCCCTGTTATCTGGGTCAATATCCCAAGCATGTCAAAAGAAGGAAAGCAGGTGTGGACTCTATTATACTCTGCAGTTTTGTGGGCAATCTGGTTGGAAAGGAACAATCGGGTAATTAATTTCATAGTGGAAGAGCTGAGGAGCTGATTATCAATGTCTAATGATTTTAGATATGCTTTTTGTTCTGGTTCTGTTTTGAGGGTGGACGCCTTTGGGGGGTCATAATTATGGTCCATTTGTACAGCCTCTCTTTGTACAGGACTTTATACTGTTGATAATAATATAAGGCTTTACCTCTTAAAAAAAAATGTTTCATGTTTCATTTCCATATTCATTATTACCATATATTGGTATTAGGGCACAATGAACATCTAAATAGGTTGAGTTTAATTATCCTAAACAGGATTGCATGGACACAGACATGAGAATCAGGACCAAATACATGTGCAAGAGTCCGACTTGGCAAGACGAAAAAACAAAGACTCACAGAGACAAACTGATATTTTTTTGAAAAGTAAATAAAAAATTATTTAAGCAAAAAAAAAAGAAATACAAAGTAAGGTGTTAAACAATCATCCAAGAGAGAATACAACCCAACTATAAACCCCATTAACGACTCCCATAAACTACCTCTCAACATCACAAGAATTGGCCCTTACTACGTAACACCCCAACAAAAACCAAACTAGATTAACATAAACTCACAAACATGGCAAAAGCTTACCTGAATTCCTCACATCACCAAAAAAATCCAAATACAACACTAGAGATCCCTATCATAGTACCACAAGCCAAACCCAAACCAGTTGATTGTTGTGATTACTTCAAGGCTTTAGATCCTTGAATGATGTCATCTTTTATTTATATGACACATAAACACATACAAATTATTAATTATTAAAATGCTCCATATTTTGTTGAATTTTAACACTAAAAACCTATAAAGCACATTTCGAAGATTAGCTTTGTTACTTATTATCACTTTGTAGGAGAAAATGGCATTCAATATGTGCATTAGATGTTCATTTAGCAATGAGATAAAGAAAAATGCCACGTATAAGTGTTCCTCAAGAGTCCATGAAGTGTCAGACTCCAGCACACTGGCACTTCATCTGTTTCGGTCAGTCCATGCAACTCTGGTTAATAACATTTTCTGGTCCTAAATCATTTTTGCAAGAAAAATAAACAGTGCACATAACTTACCTCTCACTGGTAATTGTAAGTTCATCTTTCCCAGGATGGTAACGTTTTCCAACTAATTCTCTTAACCGCCGAAATGCATGCTTTGAAAGCCCAAGCTCTTTTACAGTGACAGAAAGTTTCACTTTTCTGTTTTTGGGGTGCCATGCATCACCACCAGGAGCAAAGACAACCCTTGTTTGCCACCTCAGAACTGGCCCCTCACCAGGTGGGTCATCAAGGTCCTTTTTCTTGTCTGGCACAGCATCATCAAACTGTGGGGGTCCTTCTGCCTCCATCATCTTTGCACATTCCAGAACCATCTTATCCTCGAATTCCTTGAACATCTGGTAAGCTTCTTCAGGTTCAAGCTCTCCCCTTTCACACATATCCCCAAGCTCATTAAACTTTCCTTCCACTTTTTGTTTTACTTCATCTGAAATCATGGAAAACATAAAAAATCAGTTATGCAGCTCCCAAGAATACATCAAAGAAAAAAGCGCACGCCAAACTGAAGTTAGATAAGGTGCCAAGACAAAATTGTTTGATTGAGATTTGGAGCATGACATAGAATTTATTATATGAACACAAAACAATTTTAATCACCATATATGCATGTTCTAGAGACTCAGGTTCAGGAAATTCGCAAAAATATGGAATACACAAACTTAGGAATACAATCACATCCAAATGGAAAGAAATGTTACATTTTAATATAGAGATTCCATTAATAACTTGAACAGGACAGAAAATAGCATACAGCACTGTAGAAGGAAATTTCAAGGTTTTCTTCAATTTTCTCAATGATGGTGATGCAAGGATTATTTGGGTTTGAGGTAGTCACTTATACATCATGCATGAAAGCGTCTGTACGGTCAACCACAAAACATGTCACTCAAATGAAACACTGCCCACACATCAAGCAGTAATACACATCATTTTTTGAAACCACCTGCACTTGTCCAATTTTATAACTTTTTTTTTTTTTGATCAATAACACTTTCATTAATTCATCAGTAGAAAATTTACAAGTGGAAGACAAACACACTTATCTTCCAAGAGTCACAAAGAACTTCAAGAAAGGAAAGAAGAAAATATAAAGATACAAGGACACTAACATTACAACTTAGCCCAAAACAAGGAATCCCTTTCTGCCCCTTGTTTTGCTAAACCGTCAGCTAGGGAATTAGCAGATCTCTTAATCCAACATGTCTTAACTTCCATCTCCCGCACCAGCCATTTGAATTTCCTCTTCTCATTGTTATACTTCCAAAGATCATTTTGTTCTTTGGTCAGCCACCCTATCACCACCTCTGAATCCCCTCCAATTATAAGTTTCTTGATGTTCAATTCCTTAGCTTTCCGGGCTCCTTCCATAACTGCACATATCTCAGCTCTAAGGGAGTCACCCACTCCAATTGGGCCTGAGAACAAAGCAGAGATGACCCCATTTTCATCTCTAAAAACACCCCCGATCCCTGATTGTCCCGGGTTTCCCCTACTGCATCCATCAAAGTTTAATTTCAAGAATCCACTAGGTGGGGGGGTCCAAGCACTCATTACTGACTTGGTCTGCGTGCAACTTGCAATTTCACCCCACTTTCTCAACATGTCATCCACAGTGTAATCTGTGAATATTTCCAGAGATTTCAGCCACTGTACTGCCCTAAACTGTATGATAGACCTCAAATCTGTTATCCCTCTCTGAGTTTCTGAGAATATCCTGGAGTTCCTTTCTTCCCACAGTGTCCAACATACTGCAGCCCTTAGTCCTCTCCACATTGTCCTTCCCCTTTTTAACCGCCACCTGAAGGAGGGGGCAAAAAGACCCTGCATGTCTGATGGGGGATTCCAGCTGCATCCAAACAAGGAGAAAGCCCAAACCCACAACGACCTCGCGAAGTGGCACGACACCATTAGGTGAAAACCAGTCTCCCCGCCTGCTTTGCACAGAACACACCACTGAGGTGACAAGCAAGTATTGGGTCTCTTCTTTTGGAGTAGATCACCAATGTTGATTCTTTCCAGATAGGCTTCCCAACAAAAACTACCAACCCTAGGAGGTATAGCTCTGCACCAAACCTCACCAACAGGAAAAAGGGACAGGGTAAGACTGGTGGACTGACTTAAGACTTTGAAGAAAGAACCACAAGAGAAAATGCCATTGGAGTTAGGTGTCCAAATTCTAGAATCCGCCCTAGTGGGGTCTAAGACAACGTTATCAAGAATTGCAAGAAGGCTCGAAATACAGTCGAAGTCTGAATCCCTCAAATCCCTTCTTAGACCCAAGTTCCACCCAATCCCAGAAGTGGAAGAGGATGGGGTGGTGAAAGACGAGATCGACTCATTTTTCAAATCAGAAAGAGCGTACAAAGACGGAAACTGATCCTTTAGAGGGGCGCTCCCCACTCAGGTTTGTTCCCAAAATTTTATGGAATTACCGGAATTCAAGTCATACCTGATATTAGGAATGAAAAAAGGTAGCAAGTCATGAATGGCTTTCCAAGGAGAATTGCTTGTGATCCTAGCTCTGATTCCAGCGTCCCATCCGTTGTGCTCCAGCCCATGAATACTTGCCACTATTCTAGCCCATAGCTTCTCCTTCTCCAAAGGAAACCTCCACAACCACTTCCCCAGCAGAGTCATATTCCTTCTCCTAATACTCCCAAGCCCCAAACCACCACACGACTTACTCCTGCACACTATTTCCCAGCTAACTCTATGATCCCTCTTCTCTTCTCTCGGCTCCCACAGGAAATCTCTCATTAACTTCTCTAATCTGTTAGCAATCTTCACAGGGATTTTAAACACCGACATGAAGAAAATGGGTAAGTTAGCAAGCGTGGCCTTAATTAATGTAATTCTCCCGCCAAGAGAGAGGTAATTCTTTTTCCAAGATACCAATCTTTTTTCAAACCTTTCCATCACCGGGTTCCAGAAGCTCTCTCTCTTGGGATTATCACCTAATGGTAATCCTAAATAGTTCAGAGGCCACCCCGTGACTTCACACCCCAGCACTTCAGCACTCTCCCTGATCTCTCCCTCCTCCAAATTCACCCCCACTACACAGATTTTCCCAAGGTTAACCTTCAAGTTGGATAGTTGCTCAAACAGTTGTATCACCGACTTTAAATTCCTGATAAACCTCACATTACCACCTTCACAAAACAGAATCGTGTCATCAGCAAACTGTAAATGTGTGAGGGGGGTTTCCATCCTCCCAACCCTCCAGCCTCTAATGAGCCCCCTAGAATCTGCTCTGTGAATCAATTTCCCCAAAACCTCCGCAATTAAAATGAACAAGAAAGGAGAAAGGGGGTCTCCTTGTCTTATACCCCTACTGGCTGGAAAGAAATCTACCACTGTCCCATTCACTAGCACTGAATAATGACAATTCCGGACACAGCCCATGATCCACTTACACCATCTAGCCCCAAACCCGAATTTGGTTAAAACTTTCCTCAAGAACTCCCAGTCCACCAAGTCCAGCTTACAGACCACTCCCTTCTTCTTATTCCTCTTAAAGTTCTCCACACTCTCATTAGCAGTTAAAATCTGGTCTGTAATTTGTCTTCCACTCACAAAAGCTCCTTGATAGTGTTCAATGATATCCGGAATTACCTTCTTCAGCCTCAAAGACAACACTTTTGCAATGATCTTGTACAAGCTATTCACCAAACTTATTGGCCTAAAATCCTTCGGGTGGGATGCATCTTTCTTTTTGGGAATTAAGGCTATAAATGTAGAATTCACACCCGGATTGACAATTCCTCTCCTAAAAAACTCCTCAAACACCCGCAAGAGATCATCTTTCAAAATATCCCAACAATCCTGATAAAAAGCCAATGTAAACCCATCCGGCCCTAGAGCTTTTGTTTTATCCATAGAAAACACAGCCTCCTTGATCTCTTCTATATTAAAGCTTCTTTCCATCCTTCTCCTGTTCTCCACCCCTACATCTGGCCAATCCAAACCTTCTACCCACACCCATCTACTCACAGGCCTTCTTAGAATAGATTTGAAATGCTCCACACAAGCCCTAGCAATCTCCTCTTGCTGTACTAACTCAACTCCATCTACTACCAGCTTGGAGATAAAGTTCTTCCTTCTCCTGCCATCTGCTAGAGAGTGGAAATACCTAGTGTTTCTATCTCCCTCTTGCAACCATTTACACCGAGATTTTTGCCTCCAGCTAATTTCCTCCTTGTGCAGGCAATCCTCTAACTGTCTTCTCAATTCTCTCCTGAGGTCATTGTCTTCCTCTCCAAATTCTCCCCTTTCCTCTTTAAAGTCAAGGCTTTCAATCTTCTTCATCAAATCTCCCTTTCTTTCTTATGTCCTCCCGAACTCCATCAAGTTCCACTCCTTAATTCTTGCTTTCAAGAATTGTAGTTTCTTATGGAATTTTATCCCCTCCCACTCCACCGACGGGTTACACTCATGCCACCACTCCCTCACTTTGTTAGTAAACCCTGGATGCAGTAACCACATATTTTCAAATCTAAAGGGGGTAGGACCTCCACACCTTCTTTCCTCCTTGCATAACACTATGGGCCAGTGATCCGAGGTCACCCTTGGGAGAGCTCTAGCATCCAAGGTTCCCCAATGTTCTTCCCAATCTAAAGAGAATAGGAATCTATCCAGCTTAGAGCAAATGGGTCTAGATTGGAGATTTGACCATGTAAATGCCTTATGCGCTAGGGGAATCTCTTTAAGCTCAAAGGCATCCACAAGACTGTTAAACTTCCTCATGCTTTTTGTCACCCTCTGGTTAATCTTATTTGACTCTTCCGAGAACCTTATCACATTGAAGTCCCCACCCATGCACCAAGGCCCATCCCACAACCCTCTAACATCAGCCAGTTCCTCCCATAGCTCCTTTCTCTCTCTGTAATCATTCGGTCCGTAAACATTTGTTAGCACCCACATATAATCATCCTCTTGCTACTTAAACTTCATGGAAACCGAGTACTTTCCGATCAACTCCTCCATCCCTTCAACCACATCCCTCTTCCACATTGTTACAATCCCCCCAGAAGCACCCCACGATGGAGCCGCCACCCAGCTAATCCCCCTGGCTTTCCATACACTCCTTGCCCATTTGTCACTAAACTCCATTCTCTTAGACTCTTGCAACAGCACAATGTCTGGGTCATACCGTCTTATTACCTCTTTTATTGTTGCTCTCTTCTTCGCACTCCCAATTCCCCTCACATTCCAACTAAGAATCTTCATTCCGCTTCTTTTACAAACCCCTTGCCACCTACCCGCTACTTTCCCCCTTTCCTTCTATCTCCTTTTACCTCGAGCTTCTTGTCTCCTTCTACATCTCTCTTTAGTCTCTCTACTTCACTCAACCTCCTCTTCTTTGTTATGATCTGCATCTTCCTCTTCTGTAAACTTTCTTTCAACTCGTTCAAATCCTCCAGCCTACAGCCCAACTTCCCTACAAATTCTGCTATCGTGTCTTCTCTCACCGATTCCGCCACCCCTACCCTTCCTACAGAATCCCCTTCATCTCTGTCCACCTACCTTTCCTTCCTCTCCTCTATTCCCACCTCAGTTCTTTCCTCTCCAACCTTCCTCCCCTTACTGTTACCTCCCTCCTTCCTTGCTTTCTCCCCGTAAACCTCTCCATCTCTACCCTCATTCCTGTCCCTCCTCTCTTCCTTCCTCCCCTTCCCTCCATTTCAGCTGCCCTTCCACATCCTTAAACACTCTTTCAATGATTTCCCACACTTGTCCACTTCTATACCTTTCTTCCCGCACCTTCCCACAATCCTTCCTTCCCCTCTCCCCCTCCTCCGAGAGCCCGCCTACTAGCTCGGCTGCATATTCATGGGCTACAAGACATGGTACAGGAACGGAATCTGGAACCAAAGACACAGGAGACACATTAGTAGCACAAACCGAAATCACATGGTTACCTGGGACTGAAGGACAAGCTAGAATAGGACTGCTCCCGGCCTCCTTGTTCCGAAGTTTGGTAAATAATTATCTTCCTGAGTTGGTTGGGAAGTACTTCTGTCCTTTGGTCAACCTAGTGATCTCTCCACTCTACCCCTGGGTCACCCCTAGAAAGCATATTCCTGCTCTGCTTCCGGTTCTCCCGGTTTTCCCCTTCTGATAAACCTTGCGCACTCTGTGGTCTTGGGAATGAGATGATCCGATTGCAGTCTTCACCCTGGAATAATCTTGCAATATTCCACCCTTCCATATCACCTCCAGCACAGCTGCCTTCATCATTTACACTGCCCACGCTAGAGCCATCGACAGAAAGGTCCTCCGGTTCACCACCCTTCAAACTTCTCTTTCTTCTCTTCAGTTCTTCCCCTAGTGAAACTTAGCTCCGGCCTCTCTAAGAAGCCTCGCACGGGGCTAAGCTCCTTCAAACTGCGTCGGGAGACCCACTGTAACGCCCTCTTCTTTCCTGGTTTCCGACGCTGCGCATTCCCCCTTTTTGGCTCACGGTTGGGGACGATGATAGACCGAAACCGAAGTCTATCTTAGTCGAAACCCCCGTCACGTGTTTCTTTAGTGGCTCACGCGCCTTATAAACAATCTGGGTCGGGCCCGCTGGCCTGTTTGGGCCTTTAAGAATAACCTTTGCAGCCCACATGGGCTTTTGCTTTGGCCCATTTGTAAGCACCCGCGAGCTCACGTGACTTTTAAGAAGGTCACGCGCGTCCAGCCCCGACCCCGATTTGGTTCTAACAGGTTTAAGTTCAAATCTTCCTTGGCCCAGCCCCTTTTCCCTGTTCAGAACAGTCTTGGCGCCAGTTACAACCTGTGCAAAGGACCTGCCACCCTCCACACTGCTCGCTTCTTCCACACATGAAAATCCCACCCCCTGCCTACTACCCTTTTGTTTCTCCAGCAAATGTTTTTCCATTTTAGTGAAAGTGCTTTTCTTGTTTGAATCCTCCAACCCTTTCTTGCCACGCAGCTCTTCTTCTTCAACCTTCTCATCTCCCTCCATACGAGCCTCTTTCCAGAGCATCGATTCAGTGGATGAAGCCAGCCACACTGAGTAGCACTGCCTCTCGACTAGCACCTCTATCTTCCGAGGTATCTCCTCAGATTTTACTCCATTCAATAAAATGGAAGCTGAACGAAGGTCTCCCCAAAAGGCCCCTCCTAGTGATCCTCCACACATCAAAGCAATGGCTTCAGCAGTTTCTTGCTTCTACAAATGAAAGGGAAGACCTAGCAGACGCACCACCACTCCATCTTCAACAAAGAAATCTTTGGAGTTTGAACCCGGACACCATCTTGAAACTGTGAAATTTCCAAGCTTAGCTTGGATGTTTAAAGCCTCAACTTCTACTCTGTTCTCAAGCAAATCCAGCAAAGCCTTGTTCTTCTCAAAGGATGTTAAAATAAATGTGCTCTTCAACTTTAACCTTGCTGTTAACAGATCTGCAACTTTCCTCCAGTCAAGAATGGGAGCTGAAGCTTCAACTATCAATTTACTTTCCCAATCCCCTCTCTGTATGTTTACTCCCATTCTGTAATTACCTGCCCCAGCTAACACTAAAGGAGTCTCTTGCTTAGTCTTGTTCACCAAACTACTAGACCTGCTTATCTTCCTTTTTACTAATGCTTCTCTTTTTACACTCATACGTTTCAGCAGTTCACATAAGGCGTCAAGAACTGCCTTCCCGCCCTGACTCTTCCTTCCTACAGAAAGCAGATTGATCTGCTTTCTACCCTTGCCAAAAAATTCTGTCAAGGAGATGAAATAACCTTTAAGGTTTCTCTTACACTCTACAACAACCCTTCTTCCAGATTCTGAGAAAAGCTCTTTCTAACTATTTTGCTTGCCTTTGTTACTTGCACCTTCCACAAACTCCTTGAGCCCTTCAATTACCCCCAGTCCTTCTAACAGCACCATCCCTCTCTTTGATTCCCTGATCTTCAAGCTCAGCTGACCATTTAATCTCTGCTCCTCAAATAGGAGTTCCTTAGATTCAATCTTCAAAACTTTTTTCCAACGGCCTACCTCCACGAATTCTCCCATCTCAGCTCCTCCCCCCCTCCCCCTCTCCCCCTCTCCCCCTCTCCCCCTCTCACCAACTCAGACAATGGCACCAGATGAAAACACAGTTCCTCTCCCTCTCACCCTCTCACCCTCTCAGCAACCTTCTCTTTGCTTCACCCTCTCACCATCTCAGACAATGGCACCAGATGAAAACACAGTTCCTCTCCCATCTCAGCTCCTCCCCCTCTCCCCCTCTCACCCTCTCACCAACTCAGACAATGGCACCAGATGAAAACACAGTTCCTCTCCCTCTCACCCTCTCACCCTCTCAGAAACCTTCTCTTTGCTTCACCCTCTCACCCTCTCACCCTCTCCCGTCAATCCTTACTTTGCAAAAGCCATTTTCCAAATACCAGTTGGTTTTGTGTCTGTCAATTTTTGATTTTCAAATGATCAATGTTCCTAATAAATTTCTTGTTTCTCACCCTTACAGAGAATGCTACGAGTAGGAATTTCTTGTCCAATTTTATAACTTTTGAAGGTGGTATGAACAATAGGACCCAGATCTGTATTCAAAAATTTTCACAAAGTACATAACTTTCAAAATACTACAAGATCAGACATATATTGTTGAATGACATTTTTTCTTACAAAATGTTGTATTTGAGAAGGAATTTAAATTATACAGAGAGCGCATAGGAGAGTTCTATTACCCAATTCGCAAGTTAGTAATGATGGGATTAAAGTGAGAGAAAAGAAACTAAAAACTAAGAAACTGTTTTCTTTTTTTAAGAATGAAGTATTAACAATAAGATTAAGAAGTTTAAATAAGAAATAGCAATAAATGAAGAGAGGAAATAATCAACTCACATAAATACACATATATTCTTTTATCTCAGTAAAAAGGATCACTTGAGGTGGTAGGTAGTATTCATGGCCGCTCAGAAAACGGATGGGATGATAGAGTATCATGGCGGGCAACCTTGGCAACACTTTGGAAAGCTATTCATGGCACTCTTCTCATTTCCTCAGTTTTATCAGGTATGGTGTTTGCAATGGTAACTCAGTCCTATTTTGGGAGGATACTTGGGTGGGAGGGGTTCCATTGAAGGACCTTTTCCCTTCTTTGTTCTCTGTTTCTAGGTACAAAAAGCATGTTGTGTCAAAGTCTTTTTTTCATTATGAATAACCCATTAACTCCAAACTGGGACTTTGGGTTTCGTAGAGGTTTAAGGGAAGAGGAAATCGTCTCTCACAAATCTCACAAGTCTACTTGATACAGTATGTTTGGACCCTTCTGAACATGACACTCGGATTTGGACACCCCAGCGGAGTGGATCCTTTTCAAGCGCTTCTTTTTTTAAATCCATTACTCAGTCTAACCCCAACCAGCCTTTCCCTTTTAAGGAAATTTGGTGCAGGCCTGTTCCCCCTAAGATTATGGCTTTTTGCTGGGAAGTGTATTATAGGAAAATAAACACCTTTGACATTCTACAAAAGAGAAGACCTTTTCTCTGCCTCTCACCTTCCTGGTGTATTCTTTGCAGGTCACATGGTGAGGACTGTAACCATATACTAATATCTTGTTCATTTACTGCAGAGTTATGGGAGTGGCTCTTCTCATTGTTTGGGTGCAGGTTGGTTAGGCCAGCAGATGAGTTTTTTCTTTGATCCTGCTTTCTTCCCTTGGCGGTACAGAAGAGGAAGAATTATGTGGAGGTGTGCAAGAGCAGTGCTGATGTGGTCTGTGTAGGAAGAAAGGAATGCCAGAATTCTCCAAGAGAAGGAGAGAAGCCCAGAAGAGATGGAATGCATTCTATATAGGGTGATCTTATGGCTAAAATCACTGGATTTATTCCATCAATTCTCATTCAATGATGTGTGGAGGAATTGGTTAGCAGTGGCTAATTGCTCATCCAAAAAAACTAAAGTGAGCATGGCTTGGGAACCCCCTCCTGAAAGATTCTTGAAGCTGAATTTCGATGGGCACAGATCCTGGTCCGTCAGGGGTGGGAGGGGTACTGAGGAATGAGAGTGGGAATGTGGTCCTTATTTTCTCAGGACCCATAGGAGTTGGAAACTCTACTAGAGCGGAACTTGCTGCCGCTATCCAGGGAGTACAATTAGCAGTGCAGATAGGTGTGGAACAGATGATAATAGAAGGGGACTCCAAGGTAGTAGTGGGCTGGCTACAAAATCCGGAATCTGCTGTGTGGTGTTTTAAGAATGAAATTAAAAAGTTCAACTGCCTAATAAGAAGCTTGACTGTAAGAATACAATGGGTGGAGAGGTCAGCAAACTCTATGGCTGATGGTCTTGCAAAGAAAGGGGTAAATAGGGAAAGTTTGTATTGGGCTCAATTGTAGACTGAATCTGTTTTCTATCTTTTGTCTTTATTCCTACTGGTAGGAGAGGACGCAGCTCGTGCCTCCCCAAAGGAAACTTGCAACTGAACTAGTTTTTATTAATGAAATTGATCCTTTTTAATTATCAAAAAAAAAAAAAAAACAGTTACAAACTTCTCCCAAAACATGTTAAATAATGATGTACAGAATTAGTATTCAGGGCCCCTCAAAGTTAGCTAGCTTTGGCTAGGCACCACTTTCAGCTTTTTGCAAGTTCCTTAGGGGATTAAGACCCAAAACATTTGAATTCTGCTCGTCACCCTTGTTTTGCTAGTTAATCAATTATGTAGTTGGCTGATCTCAGTATCCACCTGTAATTTGTCAGCCCCAATGCCAACAAATATTTTTAAGGCATAATCAAGGGAATTGGTAAGCACGTCTTTATAAATTAAATGTTCAAAAGTCAAAACAATGATGATGAAGACCAATAATCATCATCTGCCTTATTTCAACTTCGCTGTATTGTTTCCCGAGTAGATAATGTTGAACTACCGACTACCGAGATCAGTGTTTTAAAAGCACAATGGGCCAAGTGGTGGGATCTGCTCCTCACACAAGGCGCCTCACAGGCACATCCCACCGTGCATTGGCAACATCTCCCATAAATAATAACACATAAGTACAGGAGATGTTCTCAATGCACAGTGGGATGTGCCTGTGAGGTCGGGGTGAGGCACCATGTGTGAGGAGCAGATCTGGTCTCCGCAAGGTGAGATGCACGCCTTTCTGAAGCAAGGCGCAAAAATACAAAAAAAAATGCTAAAAATTCAAAAACAATGTCAGAAAATACAAAAAATGCCAAAAAAAATTTAAAAATCAAAACAAAATATTAAAGATAATATTAATAAAAAATATAAACTTAAATTTTAAAAATAAATGTTTTAAAAACCTATTATCTAAAATTAAAATACATAAACATAAGATCTAAAGCGTATTCAAATGAAAATTTAAAAATAAAAGCAAACATATAAAGCATTTTTTTCACCAGTAACATATAAAGTATTTTCAAGCATGTAAAACCCACAATCTCTTTTTTTCCTCAATTGCATTAAATCAAGTAGCTAATGTGATGTAAAACATATTGCATTCTTGATTCTACGAGTCCCCTCGAGGCGAGCCCGAAAAAATCCATGCTAGGGTCTTAAATTCTTATTTCTCACATAAAAAATAATGATTTTATAACTTTAATTGCCTTTTAAGAAGATATTTTATTGGAATGAATGAAGGAACAACATTAGCAAATAGAAGGTTCTCGGAGGGGCGTGGTCGGGGGTTCGGGGCAACCCAGCCTTTAGGCTTAAAAAAAAAAAGCAAAAAGTGCAGAATTTTAAAAAGGCGCATGCCTGGGCTAAGGCGCAAGGTGCATACCTAGGCACACCAGGCGTGCGCCATTTGAAAGGGGTGTGCCTAGGACATGGGCAAGGCACATGACTAAAATGTGCCTCAACTGTGCGCCTAGGCGCACCTTTTAAATCACTGACCGAGATACATTTGAATCAAGAAGAAAGAGTAGTGATCACTCACTAAAATTTGCTAACAACAAATTATCATCTCTTATGAGGATCAAGGGATAGAAAGGGTTAAAAACTTGTTTCTTCAAGATGCTCTGGAAGCTCATCTGAAAATAAACCTAGATAAACTTAGCACTGCAAGAGTGAATTTTGAAAGGTGGCAGATCACAAGACTTTGCAGAAAGTTTAAGTCATAATACCTCTCAATGGATGATAAATCATCGAGTCCATGCTTAGAAGTAATCCTCCCTCAAGCTACTATAAAAGCTCATCTTAAAATAAACCTTGATAAAAGTAGAATTGAAGGGGTGAATTTGGAAGAGTGCAAATAACAAGACTTCCTAGGAAGTTTAGGTTTCAGTACCTCTCAATGGTTGATGAATCATTGGGTCCCCTACTTAGAAGTAATCCTCTCCGATCATGTGGTTTTTGGTAATTCTATGTTACAAGTTGAAAAGACTAGAAGAGTGGGGCAGACTAAAAACGGACATGGATGGAAATAATGTGACACTGAACAGAATGGGATGGCAAAATAGGATTCATGTAGCTGCCCCATATTCTCTTAGATGATGTTGATGATGATTGTAGACATAGTCTATAAGAAATTTATAGCACGAAAGAAAGGTCACCATTACATTGATTAAGTTAACTTTGTGAAAATTGTTTGTGTTTTTACTCAATCTTAAAAACTCCAATTTATTGGTAGGGAAATGAACAAAGACAATTACAAAAGGCTTTCTTAAGGTGACAAATACCAATAGGTCTTTTCTAGTTCTCAAGCCACTCCAAGAGAGTTCAGCTGAGAGAGAGAGAGAGAGAGAGAGAGAGGGAGAGTGGGGGAGGGAGGGACCGAGGGAGGGAGGAGGGTGGGAGAGGGAAAATTCAAAGTTCCAATTCAATTCCCACCATTTCACCATGGCTTACAATAGTAGATCATACTTAATCATTGGAATAACTGACTTGAGTAACGTGGCATCCTAGCACAAAGAAACTTGATGGGAGGCATTAAATGTGTGGTACTCCTGGAGGCATGTTGTGTCATCCTAGCCCCTCATTCTTGGACCTAGGCTACAGTCATTCGGGTCTTGGGCTGTAAGTAGACTTGGGTCCCAATAAACACCCCCCCCCCACCTACGACTCAAGGTTGACATGGGGAAATTGCTTTTGTAGATTAAAATAGTTCTCCTATGTAGCATCTTCAGGAGGTAAGTTTGTCCATGAGACCAAGGCTTGCTTGATAACCTTCCAGCCCACTTTTAGCCACCATAGTTCTAGTATTTTGTGAGGGTCCACAATCAATTCTCCATCTGTTAAAAATTGTGGAAGGACTGGGCTTACTAAAGTAGAAGAGACAAGGCAAGGCTTCAGTTATGACACATGGAAGATAGGGTGCAATTGTAGTTGGGCGTTGGGCTAACTTTAAGCCCCCAAGCCCACTCTCTCCTCCAATTTGAATGGGCCAAAGTACTCAGGAGAGAGCTTCTGCCACGCTCACTAGGCCAAGGAAGATTGGTAGTAAGGCTGTAGCATTAAGTAGACTAGGTCCCCGATCTTGTACTTTGACTCACGATGCTTTTTATCATAATAGGCATGCATCTATTGTTGGGCCTTCAATAAGTGGGCCTTGAGAGACTTCAGAACTTTGTTGTTGGAATGATTTGTTAGTTGTTTCTGCTGTTATAGTCTTTTATGCTATTAGTCTTAGGGTGCTGTCAGCTTGTTTACTGTTTTTTATTAGGGTGTGCCACCGGGAGCAAGCATGTAATTTTCCCTCTTTTATTTTTATCTCATTAATATAAAAATAGAAAGCTGGGTGCCGCAAGCTAGAAGTTTTGGCTCCCAAACAGCCATTCTCTCTTCTCCTTTTCTGCTCTTCCTCTTCTCTCCCTTCTTCTCTCTTATTCTTCCTTTCTTCTCTTCTTCCTAGAAGAAAGCATGGTATCAGTCTACTTCTGGGCAATAGGGGTACTCTTTTCTCTCAGAAGTCAGAAATTACATCTCTTCTCGTCAGTTTTTTTATTTCTTGAACTGTGCGGTGCAAGATCCCTATCGGACTGGTCAGAATTCTCAGATTGTGATTTCTCTGGGTTCTTCCTTGGTCGTAACATGGTATCAGAGTGTACTTCTGGGCAATAGAAGTACTGTTTTCTCTCAGAAGTCAGAAATTACATCTCTTCTTGTCAGTTTTTTTTTATTTCGAACTGTGGTGCAAGATCCCTATCAGACTGGTCAGAATTCTCAGATTGTGATTTCTCTGGGTTCTTCCTTGGTCGTAACACCAAGGAAACCCTAGTTGGTGACAGCCGATGCTGTGAAGGCTGTGTTCTTGTTATGTTCACCTTCATACAGGTGCTGTATAGGGGGTTGTGTGCTCCCTCGTGACAGGTATGTGCTGTCCTCTTTGTGTGTGGCTTGTGTGGCCAATGGTCATTGAAGACTGATTTTTTGGGTCTGTTAGTTACTGGTAGTGGTCTTTCAGCAGTGGTGTCCCATTCTAGGAGGCAGATTGGTGTGTGTTTTGTGCCTTACGTGCGTGTTGGGTAGTAGAAATAGGGCGGAGACTTATTTCTGTGTACATCAGTGGTTCTTTTTGAACTGTAGAACCTGTCTAACATGGCAACTGATGATTCAGCTTCGTCTAGGATTACATCAACACGTGGTATAGTTGGTATGAATGCTGAGAATATGTTTTTTCCAATGCCAATCACCCCTTTGAATGGTTTGAACTATCTAGAGTGAGCTAAAGGTGTAAAACTATAAGTTACAGCTAGGGGAAAAGCTGGATACGTAAATGGGAGAGTAAAAGAACATAAAGGGGGGACAGCTGGACATGATAGGTGGGATCAGGAGAACAGTATGGTGATGTCTTGGCTACTTGCAGCTATGGAACCAAGTGTAAAGAAGAATTTTATATGGGCAGAGACTGCAAATGAGATATGGGAACAAAATAAAACTACCTACTCTGAGCAAAGACACTATGCTAAGATTTATCAGTTACAGGCTGAATCCTCAACCTGTAAACAAGGTGACCGCAGTTTGTCAACATATTATTCATCTCTTACCTCTATTTGGAAGGAGTTGGATCACTATCAGACTATAGAATGGAAGAATGATGATGATGCCAAAGCTTATAAGATGTTGGTATCTCAACAATAGGTCTTTGCTTTCTTGTTGGGATTGAATCTTACTATGAGCCTCTAAGAGTTCAGATTTTGGGAAGTCATGAATTGCCTTCAGTCCAAGAGGTGTATGCCTTGGTCCAATCTGAGGAAAGTAGACGGAGTCTAATAGTTGCAAATGAAGGGGAGCAGCAGATTGCATTAGCTGCAACAGGTGGTACTAATGTAGGAAAGAAAAGTGATCCCAAGAAAACTGATGACAAGGACAAGTTGTGGTGTACTCACTGCCGGCATTCAAGACATACTCGTGACACATGCTGGGTGCTCTTTGGGAAACCGAAGTGGATTGTGAAAAAGGAAGAGCAAGGTAGGGTGCAGGATCAAAAGAAGTACAATGCAGCAAATGTGGCAGCTCAAAATTCTTAGTCTACTGGTAACCTTGATGCAAAACAGGAACAGTCCATGAGTTCTGACCCTAAGGAGGATATTATGAACTCATTTCAAAATTATTTGGAACTGTATGGTAGGGCTCTGTGTCAGATGGACAACTTGGTTACTGGTACTCCTACTTCATTTGCATCTACATCAGGTAATGCGGCCTATGCCTTCCATATTTCCACTGTCGTTGATTCCCCTTGGATTATTGATTTGAGGACCTCGAACCACATGATTGGTAAGCCAAATCTTTTCCAGTCTTATAGCTAGTTCTTTGGGAGAGATAAGGTGAGGCTTGTAGATGGATCATTCTCATCCATTGCAAGCCAGGGATCAATATCTCTTCCCTATGGCCTAAACCTTAATAATGTGTTACATGTACCTAAACTTCTTATCAATTTGCTTTCAATTAGTAGTATCACAAATTCTTCAAATTGTAGTGTAACCATTTTTCCCGGTTCATGTATTTTTAGGATCTAACTTATTGGAGAAAGATTGGTAGAAGAAGCTTAGTAGATGGTCTCTATACTCTCGACAACAAGTCTGGTTTCTCGGTATCATCTTCAATTGGGTCATCTTCAGAGTCACACAGTCAGTTGGGTTAGTCCAATAAGAGTCAAGTTTTTTTGTGGCATAATCGTCTAGGTCATGTGTCCTTTGAAATATTAAAGTGTTTATTTCCATTTTTATTTCAGTCATGTTCGGTGTCAGATTTTTAGGGTCAAACATGTCAATTAAGCAAACAATGTAGAACAACTTTTCATTCAAGTAATAAAAGAGCAAATTTCCCTTTCCATATTGTGCATTCTGATGTCTGGGGGCCTACTACTATAACTTCAGAGGATGGATATAAATACTTTATGACATTGATTGATGAATTTTCCCGTTATACATGGATATTTCCTATGCGTACTAGAGACAAAGTCCCAAAGATTATAAGGGACTTCCAAAGGATGGTGTTCATACAATTTCATGTTGAGATTCAGATCTTTCAATTAGATACGCGAAAGAATATTTCCATTGTGAGCTTCATGAATTTTTTGCATCCCATGGATCCCTTCACAGGAGTTCATGTGCAAGAACACCACAACAAAAATGGTGTTGCTGAAAAAAAGAAAAGACATCGTCTTGAAGTAGCACAAGGGATGATGTTACATATGAATGAGTCAAAACGTTTCTGGGTAGATGTTATACTTGTTGTTGCATATGTCATCAATCGCATGCCCTCTAGAGTATTGAACTACATGTCTCCCCATCAGTTGTTGTTTCCTCAATCCCCTTTGTTTTCCATCCCTATGAGGGTATTTGGTTGCCATGCCTTTGTTCATGATTTATCTCCTCGGGGTAAGTTGGACCCTCAGTCTATTCCATGTATCTTCTTTGGGTATCCCTCCTCTCAAAAGGGGTACCGGTGTTTTGATCTTGTTGGTCATAAGTACTTTGTTGTCTCCATGGATGTTTCCTTCTTCGAGTCTAAACCGTTCTACCCAACTTCTCCTTAGGGGGAGAATAGTACAAAGGAGGAAAAGCTGGTTCGCCCAAGTTTTTCTTCCCTCTATTCCGGATCCAACTCCATTTTGTGTCTTCCTACGTACACACCGTAGAGACCAATAGTGTTCTAAAGATGTAGAGCTACCGGATGCTGAGCAACCAACGCCATCAAACTCTCAAGAGGTAAGTCCAAATGAGCCAAGCACACTTGTCCCTGTTGATTCCCCTATTCCCATTTCGGTTGTGAATGATCTTGACATCCCGATTGCTCATAGAGAGGGAGTCGGATCGTGTAGTACCAAACACCCTATTACCCACTATGTATTTTATGACCATATTTCCCCCACTCACCAGGCATTCTTATCTACACGATAGTGGATCTTCCAAAGAATCACACTTGGAAGTTAGTGGATCTTCCAAAAGAGAAAGAACATGTGGGGTGTAAGTGGGTGTTTACAGTGAAACACAAGGCTGATGGAACGGTAGAAAGATACAAAGCAAGGCTGGCAGCAAAAGGGTATACTCAAGTTTATGGTATTGATTATGATGAGACATTTTCCCCTGTAGCGAAGATGAATTCAATTCGGGTTTGTTATCATTGGTTGCAAATCTTGATTGGGAATTGCATCAACTTGATGTAAAAAATGCTTTCTTAAATGGTGATTTGGAGGAGGAGGTTTTGTATGGTTCAGCCACCAGGCTTCTGCGCCAAAGGAAGTGAGAATAAGGTGTTCAAGTTGAGAAAGTCTCTCTATGGCTTAAAACAATCTCCTAGAGCATGGTTCAGTAGATTTCATATGGAAATTCAACAGGTAGGATTCAAACAATGTCAGTCTAATCACACTCTCTTTGTTAAGAGGTGTCAGGAACAAGTTGCAGTGTTGATAGTGTATGTGGATGATATCATCATTACAAGGAACTGGAGCTCTGAAACACAAAGGTTGAAGGAGTTCTTGGCTTCCCAATTTGAGGTGAAGGATCTGGGTCCCCTAAAGTACTTTCTTGGAATTGAGGTTGCCCGCTCAAAAAGGGGTATCTTCATCTCTCAGAGGAAGTACATCCTAGTTCTGCTACAAGACATAGGCAAGCTAGGTGCAAAACCAACAGACACCCCTATGGATGTTAATCATAAATTGGGTGATCGTGATGGTGAGCCTCTAAAAGATGTAAAACAATTTCAAAGACTAATGGGAAGATTGCTTTACTTGTCCATGACACACCCGGACATAGCTTATCCAGTTGGTGTTCCAAGGAGCAGTTGGCCGATGTTCTCAAAAAGGGACTGCAATACTTGCGACATAATGAGCTATGTGACAAGTTGGGCATGATAGATATATTCAGCCTAACTTGAGGGGGAGTATTGTTAGAATGATTTGTTAGTTGTTTCTATTGTCAGTTTTTTATGTTGTTAGTCTTAGGGTGTTGTCAGCTTGTTTACCGTTTTTTGTTATTGTTTTTATTAGGGTGTGCTACCAAGGGCAAGCATGTAATTTTTCCTCTTTTATTTTTCTCATTAATATATAGAAAGCTGAGTGCCGCCAGCTAGAAGTTTTGGCTCCCAAACAGCCATTCTCTCTTCTCCTCCTCTCTTCTTCCTTTCTTCTCTTCTTCCTAGAAGAAAACAAACTTTATCTTTGTTGGTGAGCTACTGAGCTGCTTGTTAACTTTTGCTACTGCTGATGACCCCTTTTCCTAGTGCAAAATGGGGGACAGATCCCACCAATACAGGATTTTGAAGGGTGTTATGTCCGTAGACACATGGTATGTGGCGTCACAACAATACTCGATCCATGACAACCATTTGATCCACTAGTTGGGTTGCTATCCTGCAAAGCATCTCAAATAAGTTTCCAAACAACAGTTCACATGTTCAACACTTCTGTTTGTTCGTCAAATTGCAAATATTGACATAATTGGGTCCCTTTGACTCAAAAAAAAAAAAAAAACCCTTAACTCAGAACCAGCTCAAAAAAGTAATGGGTATGGAGCTTGGTTATCTCTTGAGCAAAGACATGGGCCACCTAAGCTGCAATGCAAGGATGAATAAGGACAATGAAGCGAGCAAACTAGATCATTCAGTCCACCACCACCAAAAGTACAGAATTCCCCAAAGATTTGGAAAGCCAATAACGAAGTCCATTGAGATTCCATCCCAAAACATACTTGGGAATTGGAAGTGTGATGTAGGTCCAGCTCAATTCTAGTCCTTAAGAGAATGTTGAATGGTCTTCTTTGATCAGAAATTTATGGCTGTTGATGGCTGTAATGGCTTCTTGAAGAAGAAGAAGAAGAAGAAAGAGAATAGGGAGAGAAAGAAGAGAGAAAATACCCGGAATCACTCAAGGGTGCCTAGAATCACTCTAGGGTATGGGAATCACTCACCATGATTAGCATAACTTGAAAAAAAAATCAATAAGTTTCATTGCTCTTTATGTAAAAAGTCCATACATATTTATAGACTCTAAACTCATAATAATACTAGGAGTCAAACTGTTAGACTCAATAGTCCTAGGACTCAAACTAAACCACCATTATCTTCTTTCAATTCAAAGAATTCTCAACAACTCTAATCCTACTTATGCAATGACTCTGAAATTTTAACATAAACAAACTACAAATAGACAAGTTAGACCCTATCATTGGACCCCCCCCCACACACACACACAGAAAATTTGTAAAATGGCAAAAATATCCCTATTGTCCAAAAATACAGAAATACATAAAACTTCACAAAATTCCAATTTTGACTATTCCTCTCCTGCATCAAAGTGACTGCAATAATCCTGCACAGAGCTTGCACTGTGTACTTTTACTGTGGGCACAGGGTGCATGCTGCCACCAACTCAACCCTTTTTTTAATCATTCTCCAGTAGTAGTGTGAAGCCAATTGTCAGAAAGTTCAAAGTACCCCCCCAAATGCCCTCCAATTACTGATTCATAGAGTAGTTTGAGTAGTTATTTGTGGAAGGTTGACTTAGATACCATGACTAGTCAACCTTTGTAGAATAGGTTCCACTACTAGATAGCCAAGTACAGATGTGGGGTTTTATTGCCACTAAAGTCATATCTGGCCTAGCTCTGAGCCATGGAGGGCCTATTCTTTTGGGGCTTTGAGACATGTAAATGGGCCAACTCTTCAGCATGTGAAAGAGCATCAGCTACAGCATTTGATTGGCTTAGCTTATATTTGATAGAAAAACTGTAACCTAACAATTTGGAAGCCCACTTTGTTACTCTAGACCAAAGATCCATTAGTCCAATAAATGCTTCAGACTCCTTTGATCCATGCATATTGTAAACCAGTGGCCCAACCAGTAGGCCTACCACTTTTGGATGAATAGTACCACTTCCATCTAGTTCTTCTCAAATGTCAACTTCAGTTGGGCCTAAGCTGAGAGGGCCTTGTTGAAGTATGCTATTGGTTGGCCCCCTAGAGCATGATAACCACTCCAATGCCTGAATGCCCTACCTCAAGGCATCACATTCTACTACAAACTCCTTGGAGAAATCCAACAAGGATAATCTCTCCCATTTGAAGGAATCCTTAACCAATTGAGTTAGCAGAGCTGCTGGACTTTCATACCCCTTGATGAACCAGTGATAGTATCCAGTTAACCCAAGTAAACCTCTTAGGGCCTTAGCTGTCATGGCCAAGCCCAATTGGCCATACTCCTATTTTGTCCAGACCAGTCATCACTTTACTACCTGAAATGATGTGCCCTAGGTAATGGACCTAGGTTTGGATAAAATGCAATTGGATGACTTAGTAAACGGTTAGTGTTTTTGCAAGATGTCTAAAGCGGTTCTAAGATGCCCCAGGTGTGAAATCCAGTCCGGGATGTGGTCGAGAATATTGCCAAAGAAGACCAATATATATCAATGAATGAATGGCCAAAAATATGTCATTCATCAAGCTCCGAAAAGTGGATAGATCATTTGGCTTAACAAAGAACTTATAATGTGTGTGCTAGTGTGCACACATGAAAACATAATTTTTGGGGTAAGATTCAACACTATATGCCCTAAATCGGGTGTAACATATTGGCAAGCCCCCAATACCTCAAATATGAGGCCTTTGGGGCTTTGACCAAATTTATAGGGCAGTCAGGCCTAAGACCAACCCAGAGAAGTAATTTTGAGAAAATTTATAAAAAAAAAAGCAAAAAAGCCTTGTGTGTGGTCGAAACACCCAATACCACACCATCTGGCGTATCAGGATGTATCCGATATTTTGAACCATAGTAAGGATTTGCTGATAATAAAAGTATCGATATTTGATTCCTGGTGAAATGGTTCTATGGATCCATAATTTACTTCAATAAACTCTAACAAATTGTAATTAAGGGATTCGTGGTTTCCAAGCTAATGGGACAGGAACGAGCCTGATATGAAGATTGTTCGTTGCATTCGCATAAGAATTCTCAAATAGATGATGTCACTAAAGGTTGCAAAATTTTATGCAGGTAGGGATGAAATGAGAATTCAGTTTATACAGCAAGCAACACACTGATTATAAAACAAAGAGAGAAGTGAATATTTATATGTACCCGGGAGGAGCTTATCCCAGCTGAGCATGTCCTCGAGAATCTCCTCGCACTCCTTTGTATCCTTGAGGTACCCTTTCTCAGTAGCTTCCTTAATCATCTCGTCCCATTTGCGGTCGTCCATGTTAAAGTATTCGTCCTTTACCATCCTCTTCTCGACAATCTGCCTCGCATTATACAGATTGTCAATCTCCTCGTCAGTGTCATACAGCTCCTCAAAGTCCGATTCGAACTCTTTATCTTTAACATCATCAAGGGGTTTCTGCCTAAGCTCTTCTATCAACTCGTCGTCGGTCTCCTCGTGCTTCCCATGTAACCTTCTCGCAAGGATTGCTTCCATGATCGACGGGAGAGCCTCTTCATCCCCCTTTAAGTACCTCTCAATCCGATCACGGAACTCTGCATAAATTGCAAATGATCCGGTCGAAAACAAAAAGTCAGGAAAAATTTTAACTATAGAACAAATTACTTCAGTTTCTTATACCAACCCTTGTTGCCGACGTCTTTGACATCAATGGAGATCTCCTTCTTCGGTGGCTCATCGATGTCTTTCTTCTGTGGCTCTGCTAAGTTGGTCTCAGGAGCAGGAGGATTTTCGTTGGATGAATCAGAAGAAAAAAGTCTGAGCGGGAGAGTGGAAGAGATAGGGTTTGGAAGGGCTGCAGTGAGAGGGAGAGTGGACGAAATAGGGTTTGGTCTGCAAGTCGGAGCGGAGAGGAGATGGCGAGCGCATAAAGATGCGCATTTTAGCATAGACAGTCTCATGGCTTACGGGGGTTATGGCTTAGCATAGACAGTCTTACTATTGGCTTGCTCGGGATAGCCCAACAACGGAGAATGGAGAATGAATGAAGAAGAGACAGTGAGAGTCTGAGAGACAATCGACGATGAACAGTGAGCTGCTCAGTTGCAGAAGATCGAGAATTCAAAAACCCCTTTCGTTTTTGCCTTTTTTCGAATGGAGAAGAGATGGAGAGAGACGGTGAGTCTGGAGAGAAACGATGAAACTTGAGAACGAAAGAGAAGAGATGGTAGTGAGTCTGTGACTAGTGAACTACTCAGTTGCAGAAGGCCAAAAACCCCTTTCGTTTTTGGTCATCTGGGATGGTCACTCGGCAGGGTATTTTGAATGAAACCCTACCGAAATTACCATTTTATGCATATGCTAATTTGAATATTAGTATATCTGTACATGTATATATTAGTAGGGGTTTGTTAAAGAAAAATTAAAACAATAGAAATACATAACAGTGTAATTCATATTTTAATTTTTTAAATAATTAATAATTATTTATATTTTATTTAATATTTTTAATATTTTTTATAATATAAATACAAACAATAAAAATTATTTTTAGTTAAGGTTGTTCATTAAACCTATGAAACTGATCTATTCAACCCATGGCCAAATTTATAGTATTTTTGATGATTTTGGTTTAATAATTTTCCAATCCAACCAAGTTAAATCAGTTTTGATTTTACGATTTGTAAGCTGATCAAAATCAAACCCACCCAATTTGGCCAACCAATGTCATGTCATATGCAATTCTCTTATTTGCTATCTTCAACCGAATAAAAAGGCAAATCGAATCGGTTTGGTTTGGTTTGAGTATATATTTCATACCAGTTCGATTTAGTTAGATCAAATGGTTAGACGAAAATATCAATTAGGTATTCGGTTGAACAAACCGATCGAATGTATGCCCTTTAATCCCATTAGCCCAAAAAACTCATTGGAAAATTCACCGATGACATTAGACGATGACTGAGAGTATAACTTGTAAAAAATGATGAGAAAATGGGAAAAAATCTACACTAAATGAAGCCAAAGACAATGGCAAGAAAATTGAATGTGGGAAAAAATCTATTTTATTATTTTATAATATATAAAATATAAAATATATATAATATACATAAAATATATAGAAATCTATGTATACCGGTCGGTTCAGTTTCAATCAATTCGGTTTTTTAGTTTTTTTTTCTCAGCCCTAGTTGGGACTGAAAGTCCGAGAATGACAAAACAAATTAAAAACACGTACTTTGTATTTGGAATTGAAAAAGACATCGGTGATTGAGAATCCAATCGACCAAAATCCGATAGAGATGGTAATCAGTCCAAAACCGATCAAGGCTAATTATGAACGTTCTAACCAACCACTTGCCTACTACCAAAGCAAATACAATTAGCCAAAAGGGATCGAAACACTCTCCCCTGTTTTGGTCTGTTCAAGTTTAAAAACGGCAATTTGAGAAAGAAATTGTAATGAACAATGCAAATACAGCACATTGCCTACCTCTTAAAGCGAGTATAATACAAAGCAAGTAGATGCAGTAAAAAATGTTGGATTCAAATAACACAGATGAATTGTTGGAATGAGAAAGAGAGAGAGGAAAATAAATGTTGGAATGAAAAAAAATAAAGTTGTTCGTATTGCTTGAATGGAAAAGAAGAGAGGAAAATCTAAAACCTCTTAGAATCCTAGAAACCCACATTCTCCAAAACTCTATTTCCATATATGCGCATTCAAAAAATCCAATTTATATGAATTAGGTGATTCCCGCTCCTATCCATGATCATGATATAAACCTTCCATAAAAAAAAAACATATTTATTCTAATATTAACGTGTGAGGTGGAATGAAAGGAGAGAGACTGATGATTCATTAGTTTAAGAGTGGTGGGATATATAGAATAGTTACCTATTGGTTCAAAATAGGGTATAATTGGTCAAACAATATATTAGAAATCGGAACCGACCCATCAAGATATATCCTAAACCAGAATTGATTCAATCGGGTCACTTTGTTAGATCGATCCTAATCCATTGACAACCCTAGCGACATTGAGTAGATTTGATCTTGCCATAGGTGGCTCTCCTAATTCAATTGTTATCAACAACCATTCTCACTTCCTTAATTGTATTTTGTAAGCAGTGATTTATTTTAAGGGAAAATTCCCGATAGGTACCCAGTACTTTAGGCCAAGTGCCACTTTAGTACCCCAAACTTTAAAACACGACAATCTAGTACCCGAACTTTCATTTTGCTACGATTTAGTACCCGACATTAACTCACTGTTAGTTAGAAGACAAAAAGACATAATTACACATGAGCAATGCATGAATTCAATTTCGAAATAACGAAAATGACCCCAATGTGAACCCTTTCTTTGCAAGTGGGAACCACTATTCTCCCACTCTGTTACCTGAAATTCTGAAAACTAGTTCCTCACGCCAATGATGTCAAGCGAATGCCACGCTAGAAAAGTTGAAATCGATAGTCGAATGCGATGCCGGAAAAGTTGAAATTGAAGAAACCAGTGTTGTTGCCAGAGAAGGCGACTCTTGTTGCCATTGCTGGAAGAAATTGTATCCCCTTTTTTTAACTCAACCTCTACCAGAGAAGACGACTCTTGTTGGCAGCATTGGAAGAGACAACCAGGGTATTTTTTTTGCTATTGTTTTCTATCATTTTCTATTCTTTTTAATTATGTTTATATTACATGGACTTCTTCTTGATTTTAATGCAAGAGTTTATAGGGTTCTATTTTTTAGGGTTTTCATTCCCTTAGTTGTGGACACATGGTTAGATATGACCGAGATCCATGAATGGCATATGTTTTGAAGTAGGTTTTAAGGCTTGTAGACATGGTTTGATACATCCGAAATGGATGAATGTCATATGTTTAGTAGGGTTTAATGTTGTGCATGGGGGATTTTTCCCTTTCTTTATATGATCGGTCATTGTTAATGGCGGTTCCCCACCTTGTCTACCACACATGCATTTATCTTCATAGACAGAAAGTAAATGTACTGTCAGATATGCATTGGACAAGTGAGACACCCAATGTAGTTGTGCACTAGATTTTAGCTACCCACTTTGTTGACTTGTTCTTAGTTACCCAATCCCTAACAAGTGAGACACCCAAGCCCTGACCCGTGGTTCAAACCATGGTTCAACCATATGGTTCAGAAACATTGGACAGAATTGTGGTTGAGACAATGGTTCAGACAATGGTTGAGACATATGGTTCAGACACCCAATCTCTGCATCTTCCTCTTTTTCCTCACAGAAAATCTAGATGCTCTTAACCAAGACTTCCAAAATATGCTACATGAAGGTCACCACACAGGGGTAGAATTACTGAATATTCAACCACATATCCCTCAAAATCTTCATGACTTTTGGCAATTTTCCTTCAGTGGATGACTTTTTCCTTATCTTACAAATCGATTTGATGAACTTGAACAAGGGCTCTATAATCTTTGGCACTTGAATCAACCACAACTGCTTATATCCTTATTTCAACGTGGTTATTTTTGTCTTAGGTTCATATACGAGGACGATTTTATCAGTATTAGGGATAAAGGTCACAGGGGTTTTTAGGATCAATGGATGATTTTGCAAC
This sequence comes from Nelumbo nucifera, assembly GCF_055504915.1. Lineage (NCBI taxonomy): Eukaryota > Viridiplantae > Streptophyta > Magnoliopsida > Proteales > Nelumbonaceae > Nelumbo > Nelumbo nucifera. The sequence goes on from NC_142649.1 coordinate 61,187,108, forward strand.
CCTAGAAATTGGGTTGACCTCAATATGCTTGGAATCTAGATGAGATAGACATTTGGCTTTAGATTCATGGTATTCCATTTGAAATTTTGGATGTGAACGCCAATCGTTCATTAGTGGAACGAGTAGGACTAGTTAAGTCCATTTCAGTGGCTTAAAACTATGTTTGTGCCAAAGTAACTATGTCGATCGATTATCTTCCAAAGACAAGGGTTTCCTTTAGCACAGATGTTAGACAATGTAAGCCCTTAGCTCTAACCATTTTTATGTACATATACACATATTGTACATGAATAAAAGTGCATTATTGTTTCATGTTATCATTGGTGTGTTTCTGTGTATTTACCCATTAAATTAGACACTTATGAGACTCGTGTTAGTTAAGAATGTTCTCAGCCATTGGATAGACTTCTGGAGTTTATCCTGCCAAGGCTGACACTGATGTGCTGCCAAAAAGTTGGAGAAACTTGTCTCAGATGCTAACGTTAGACCCAAAGCACATGTAGTGTGTGTTTGTTTGAAGCACTGAACCAGACCATTTTCTAGTTATGCCCTGGACCTTGGAGATTGATGGGCAAAACTAGAAAGTTACACATAATCCCTACACTTTATTATGGTACTGCACTAGGTGTCGGATCGGGCCATCTTTGATATGCCAATCAGTGAGACCTTTCGGGGGTCAAAACTTGGGTATGTTGGGGTAGTCTGAGAATTCACTTAAGTGGGTGATCATAGTGATAAGATTAGGCCCTTTGTCAGACAAGGAGAATGATTGGGACTACACTCTCTCTGATAGAAACCAAAACTGCCAGCAGTAGATTTCAACCGTGTTTAATATTTGTTTTGCAAAATATATTTATATGATATATATATTATGTTCCAAGAAAAATGTTTGCAAAAGATTTTAATTCCCGGGACTCATCCGAGCAGAGAGTGCAACACTGCACCTTGCAGTCAGGGGAGAGGTCCTTCCATATTGGGCAGTGTTTGATCATTGTGGGCTGAGAGGTTAAGTGTAAGAGACCATTAAGGGTTGTTTACCTGATGGGCAATATCTTACTTAAGTCCATTATCCTTGGGCCTTCATAGGATGGCTAGACTCAGGGATCATTTAACTGTAAATGTTGGGCCCGAGCTCATATTGATGGACTCAGGGGTTCACTGCATTTAGTAGTGAAATCGGCCAAGCCTTTTCATAGAGGTTGGGCCAAACCCATGTGGGCTTATGTGAGATCATTGTTGGGGTCCCGCGCCATACAAATTGAACCTAAATGGGCCAACAAATCTCTTGGGACGTGAGCCACTTAGTTAATGGGCCTAAAGCCCATGAATAATAGGATTAATCAAGTCGTCATATGACTGCTTAAGTTGTCATGTGACTTGGGCAAATATGGGTTTGGAGCACTCATTCTCGTAAGAGGACAAGATTTATCCATTGATAGAGTCTAGATCCAAATAATGATTTGGATTACAAAGCTCCTAATTCGATTAGGAGTGGTGTTTCTTAAGGATTAAGAAAAGAGAGATCGAACTGCTTCAGATCAATACACTTTTAGTCCTCTCTCTCTGCTCTTACCGCCCAAAAACCCTAATTCGATCTCCAATTCTTGGGACTGATCTTCATTAGTTCTATCTCTGAATTTTGCAAGAAAATTGCAAAGAAAAACCATGCTCACCTCCTTTGTTCGACCCATATAGTTGGATTGCAGTTTTGCTGAGAACTGCATTGCTGAACCGACTTCACTCCAAGTTGCACCATCTTTAGTGGAAGCTGGTTTTGGGATTCAATTTGGGTGTGAATTACCAATTTCGGAACTACATCTGTGGAATCTGTATCAGGTATACCTATCCCTCCTTTTGGTTTCAGATCTGATCCGATTTCGATGTAAGAACGATCATAGAAAAATGTAGTTTTTTTGAAACTAGGGAATAAGATTCCTGGAAGGCTAAAATAAATTTTTGAAAATTTGCCCAACCATCCAGTATGGTTCGGCCATCCATATGATGGATCTCACATTCCTTCAATAGATAATTGGGTGACCTTTATATATGAAAAATATCCCTTTGGTTTGCTCTCTATGTGGAAATCTTGGTCACTTGTTTGGACATTGCTCTTTACTCCTCCCTGAAGGGATGGGAGATCCTTGTAGGGAGGTTGGGAGAAATTTTAAAAAATTTCTTTCTCTCCCATCCAGGAATCATATTCCCTAATTTAGAAAACTGCATTTTCAAAGTTCATTCTTGAAACAAAACCGGACCAGATCTGAAACCAAAAGAAGGGAAAGGGAAATACCTGATACGAAATTAAAAGGAACTCCCAACGTAGGTGTTCACGCCCAAAGAGGATACCAAATCCACCTCCACTGAAAGATGACATAGCGTATGTTGAGGCAGGATCAACAAGAATGGTTCTTTTACAAGAACCTGGGATTCTTCAACAAGAATCAACTAGGGTGGTGTGAGCACGACTTTTGATTGTTTCTTCACCAAGAAATAATATCAAGAACACTTCTTGATCACTCTAGTAAGTGGAGATTGAACTGGGATGGCGCCAAGAACTAGGGAAGAGAAAAGACTACAGAGAGAATTGTGTTCCTTCTGTGGAATTCACCCTCTATTTATAATCATTTCATGATCAACTTCCTAATTTGATTATGAATGAGATTTCCTACTCTATATCTTGTATTTAGATCTGGACTCTCAAATTTATAAGACTTATCTTATTCAACTACTAATCCTAATAAGATTGTAAACCCATAATGGCCCATTTTAATTAAACCATTTAAGCCCAATTTGAAATGGGCTTTAGGCCTGTTAAGCCATATTGCTTACTCAACCCATTATGTGTTGGCTAGTTTGGTTTTCTTTGTATGGCGTGGGACCCTAGCATCCACATGGGTTCAGTCCAACCTTTGTTACAAGGGCTGACCGAATTCACTGTATATCACAGCAAACCCCTATGTCCATCACCATGGGCTCTTAATGGGCCCAACATTTACACTAAATGGTCATTGGGTTGAGCCGTCTTGTGAAAACCCAAGGACTGTGGGTAGATGCAAGATTATCCCATCAGGTATTACCTTCGATGACCTTACACTTAACCTCTCAGCCCTTAATGATCATACATTGCCCGATAAGAGATGACCTCTCCCTCGGCTGCAAGGTATAGTGTTGCACTCTCTACTCACATGGATCCCGGGAATTAAAACATTTGCAAACATTTTGTGAAACCATAACATATAAGTATATCTCTATATAAATATATTTTGTAAAACAAATTTCAAACACATTTGAAATCCACTGCTGACAATTTAAGATCTCATTAGAGAGAGTGCATTCCCCGATCATTCACTTTGTCCGACAAAGGGGTTGATCCTGTCACAATGATCACCCACTCAGGTGAATTCTCAGACTGCCCCAACATACCTTGGTTTTGACACGGTAAAGGATCTCACTGATTGGCATATCAAAGATAGTTCAATCCAACACCTAGTGCAGTACCATAATCGAGTCTAGGGGTCAGGTGTAACATTTCAATTTTGCCCATCTATCTCCAAGGTCCAGGGCAATAATGGAATTTGGTCTGGTTCAGGGTTTCAAGAAAACTCACATTACATGTACTTTAAGTCTCACCCTGGCAGCTGAGACAAGCCACCCCAACCAATTTGGTGGCACATCAGTGTCAGCCTTGGCAGGATAAATATCCCTACATACATCCAACGGTTGTGAAGATTATAAAATAACACGAGTCTCATAAGTGTCTACTATAAGGGTATTACACAGAAATACACCATAATAACATGAATCAATTATGCACTTTATCCATTTACAATAAATGGCAATAAGTACATAAGTCTGATTGGAGCTAAGGGCATGCACTGTCTAACACTCCCTCCCATTCAACATCATTTTTATGAGTTTCACTTCCATCAATGGTCCATGCACCCATTGGGGCCTTGGGCATATGCGGAACTTACACCTCGTAGATGAAGGAGGTGCCATCGATTTAGTTACTTTGTCCAATTGCCTAATGGACCAACTCCTTCCTGATCACCTCTAATCGAGGGGTAGTAAGGTTCAAGGACTACAACTAATCCAGTTCAAACACCTACATCTCAGCTAAGTCATCCCTGTGGAGTCTAATGGGAAACCCAACCTTGGGCCTCCCACTCAAACCATGTACACCTCTCCTACTTCTAGTTCTACTACGGTTATGGTTTATCCTGGAACCTTTTGTTTGGCCACTCAAGCTCAAACCACTCTTAATCGAATTTTGGCTAATGACCTCCCAAGTTCATTTTATAACTTTTTGGTTCCATAGAAAATAGCCACATATTAATTTCCTTTCAGCTTTAGAGGTGAAAGAGGAGAGGCTTGATCTTCCCTTGTACGATCACCCTCTGTTGAATGTAGATTGCATTGTGCATTTGGATAGTGTGGGGATGCATGAGTTCTCATTCCCCGCAATTGTTTTCCTTCCCTTCTATGGAAGGTGAGTTCCCTACTTACAAGACTCCCACAATTGAGGTATGTTTTACCGTGTTTTTGTCTTTTCTTTGCTTAAGGCGGTCGGGACGTGATTTTGTCATCCATTTGCCAAATCTCGTAGTCATGGTATGATGCTACAACTAGCAGGATCCTAATGGATTTAAGCATGGCCACAGGCGAAAATGTTTTCTCATAATTGATTCCCTCTTTCTAAGTGTACCCTTTCGCCACAAGACGAGCCTTGTAGGTCTTAACTTTTCCATCGGGGTCCTTCTTCCTCTTATAGATCCATTTGCAACCAATTGCCTTTCCCCTAGGGGGTAGATCTACTAGAGTCCAGACTCCATTGGTCTCCATTGAGTCCATCTCAGCTTTCATGGCATCTACCCACTTCAAAGAATCTATGTCCAACATAGCTTTCGAATCACGGGATCCTCCTCACTATTCGTGACTTCCACCAAGTAACTTTCTTGGTCATAGTCGTAACGAACTGGAGGCCTGGAAACCCGGGTAGATCTTCTAGGTTCATTATTTTCTGGAGCTAGTGAGACATCTCCCACTACCCTTAGGCTCTCCTCACCAAGAACAACTTCTTGATGATGATTATCCAGGATGTAATCTTCTTATAGGAAGTGGGAATTTCGACTGTAAAACACCTTTTGTTCTTTTGGATCATAGAATAAGTAACCTATAGAGCCTTTAGGGTAACCTACAAATAATCAACGACTAGTCTTGGATTCCAATTTGTCAACACTAGTTCTTTTAACATGTGCTAGACAACCCCAAATTTTCAAGTGTTTTACACTTGGTTTGTTACTGATCCATAGCTCATATGGAGTCTTAGGAATGGATTTGGTTAGAACCTGGTTCAGCATGTGAATCGTAGTCTCTAATGCGAAACCCCAAAAGGATGTAAGTAATTATGAGTGGACGAGAAGTGATCAGACCATATCTAGTAGAGTTTGATTTCTCCTCTCTGACACACCATTTAATTGTAGTGTAGCAGGAGGAGCTAGTTGTGATACTATCCCATTATCCTTTAAGTAGTCCCTGAATTCGTCAGAGAGATACTCACCACCTCGATCTGATCGAAGGGTCTTAATTTCTCTCCCTAACTGTTTCTCGACTTCTTGTTTGAATTCTTTGAACTTTTCAAAAGATTCATACTTATGTCTCATTAGGTACACATAACCATACCATGAATAATCATCAGTAAATGTTATGAAATAAACGTGTTTGTTACGTGTCCTAACATTCAGGGGGCCACATACATCAGTATGTATCAAGTCAAGTGTGTCTGTAGATCTTTCAGGCTTACCAGTAAATGGCCATTTCGTCATCTTACCCTGAAGGCAAGGTTCATAGGTTGGAAGATCTTCTACAGTTAGAAAATCCAAAGGACCATCCTTTACCAACCTTGTGATATGATCTATATTAATGTGCCAAGTCGGTAATGTCACAGGCATGTGGGATTAACTGTATCACGAGTAATCTTCTTGGGGATTATTTCCCATGAAATTTTGGTAATTTTTGTTTTCAGAGAATGATGGAGAACATAGAGACCGTTCTCAAATTCTCCATATGCGAGGAATTTGTTATTCCATTTAATAGTAATCACATTATTGAATAAGATAGAATAACCATTAATGCACAATTTTGAGACAGAAATCAAATTTCTTCTTAAATTAGGTACGAAAAGACAAACTTTAAGTACAATTGTTCCTTCTCTGAAAACTAGTTTTATAGTTCCTATGGTTGTAGTTGCAACTGTTGCAGAAGTCCCCAAGTAGAGCATCACTTCTCGTCACTCAGTCTTCCACTTATCTTGAACCCCTGTAGTGAGTTGCACGCATGAGTTGAAACCCCGGAGTCAATACACCAGGAAGCAGAAGTGACCAACAAATTGATCTTTATGATAAAAGATTCGAAATTACCTTGCTTCATAATCTCCAGATATTGAGGAGAATTCCTCTTTCAGTGGCTGGTCTGTTTGCAGAAGTGACAAGCATCTGATGCCTTATATTTCTCTTGCTTTTTAGTTTTGCTACCCTTCTTCCGAGCCTTCCTTTTAGCCTTTTGCTTTTTCTTGCCCGATTTGCCACCTTCAACAAACATGGCTATCGGCCTATCATTCTTAATCAGTTCTTCAACCCTCTAGAATATATTGTTGAGTTCCTGAATGCTATCGTTTAGCATATTCATGTTGTAATTCATGATAAACCGATTGAAGGACGGAGGTAAGGAATTGAGGACTGCATCAATTTTGGTGTCATGATCTAGCCCTAACCCAAGAGCCTCCAGTTCATTGATATAACCCATCATCTTTAGGCAATGGTCATGAACCTGTTGGTTCTCGGTCATCTGTGCGGTCATAAAAAATTTTAAGACATTTTGTCGAGTAGAATGGTTCTGCTCTTTATACATAGTCTTTAGATTATCAAATATATCCTTTGACACTTCGATCTTATCGAATTGTCGTTGTATCAGATTGTCCAAAGAGGCTATAATATAACATTGGGCAAGAGAGTTTTTCTCTTCCCACTCTTGATACTCTCTTCTTCAGGCCTCAGAAGTCCGGTCACCCGGACGATCTAGGGTAGGGTTCTTTGCAAACTTTTCCAATTTCTCGAACGTCAAAACCAGCATAAGGTTTCGAAACCAGTCAACATAATTAGGGCCCTTGAGTTTGTTATCATCCAATAGTTTGGTGAAATTTCTGTTTTCCATTTCTGGTAAAGGCAAGGCAGATTTGTAAGTCCACAACCTAATTGATTCATGTCATCACATAGAAAGGGTTTTTAATCTATGTTCAATTTCCATTTTGGGCATCTCTGAGATTCCTTCCTATCTCAGTGACGGAGACAGTTGTGTCTCTGAAAATGTGGGAAACCACATGGGGTGCACCTTCTGTGAAGGATCTCATCCACTCATCTTATGAACTTTCCCTTTGGCCTCTACAGACAAGGTTCATAGCCATTTTAGGTTAAACCTTTCTGTCCAGTAAGTGCTCACCCATCATGTTCGTGAATGCCAAGGTACCATGAGAGAGTCTTCCATTTTAAGATAGGCCCCTCCCACATCGGTCTATGACACCCCTATCATCTTATAAAGCAATCCAACTGATTGCATTAGCAAATGGATAACCCAATTTTATGATGCATCTCCACCCACCAATACAACCAACCTTCATACTAATGATGGAAGGCCTTTAGAGATTTTCATCATATGAATCTCCTTATCATATGCACTTATATTTTCAGGAGGGAACGAATAATTACGCCCTAATTTATTTTAGGTGAAACCAAAGTGGCTCCCATTGACTTTCATAGAGCCAGATTTGGATGCGCCCTAAACGACTAGGGTTCCACATGGTTCCTCTTGGGGAGGAAATTGGTGTGGGGCCCACCATGCAGGGAGATCATCCAATGATCTTAAGAACACCATGGAAATGATGTACATTCAGTCATGGTGTGCGAAAGAGTCACTACCGAATCAGCATGGGCCAAGTGCTTATGGCCCATGAACGTAGCAACATCACACATCCATACATCACATGCATGAAATCCATAATTGATATAATCAATTAAATAACTGTAAAACCCATAAATAAAGCCCATTTAATCCATAATATTACCAATTAATGTTATCTAGGTATATGGACCGAAATGCAAAGAGCAGTTCGGCCCATATAGCATTTATGTTGAATTGAGCTAAAGCGGTTTTAATAGATTAAAACTGGGTTTTACAGATGTGGGCCGAATTGCAACTTGAAATTAACCATAAATCCCTCTGCCCATATAGGAAATTGTTGGGTTGAGAACAGCCCCCATCGAACCATAGATTCGGTCCAACCAGTTTGGTCCAATCTGGTTCGAATGGGTCTAGGGTTTGATGTTTAATTCAAGATGATATGAAATTAAACAATTGATACATGACAATCAAGAATCAGTAAGAGAGTTGTTCGTAAGATTGCTACCCTGCAAAAAAAATATCAGTTCGTAGTATGCAGTTTCCAAAACTACAAATCGCAAATCGTTGAACCCGAATCTGCGATATTCTCTCCTTTGTGCTTTCTACTTCGTCTTTGAATGAAATGAAAATAGAAAACCTAATTTTTCCATTAATATTACATTAGATTCGAATTCCTATACATTCCATCTAAAAAAAAATTAACTACAAACCAAGAATGAATAGAATAAATCAATAGGTGTGCAAATTTCTTGCGCCAATAAAAGAATTCGATCTCCACCATAAGAACAACCCAAAATCCAAGAAAAATATATAGAACAATTCTAAATATAAATTATATTAATAAAGATTTAACTTCAGATCATTCGCCCAAAAATTGGGAACCGATTTCCCAGAAAAACGCTAACTACGCAAATCGGGTAGAACGCCTTCTGCCCATTTGCACAAATCCAGATCTGGTTTAATTTAGTTCAAGATTTGAGCTGGCTCTAATACCACTAAAAGGATGAGAGATCCATCATATGGATGACCGAACCTTGTAGGAAGTTTGGGCGAAATTTCAAAAATTTCTCTCTCTCCCATTTGGGAATTGCATTCCCTATTTTAGAAAACTACATTTTCAAGGATCAATCTTGAACCAAACTGAACCAGATCTAAAACCAAAAGGGAGGAGAGGGATATACCTGATACGGAGTATCAATAACTCCCAATGAGGGTGTTCACGCCCAAGGAGAAAACCAAAACCTGCTTCCGCTGAAGATGGCACATTGTGAGGTGAAATAGGATCAACAGGATGGCTCTTCAGCAAGAACTGAATTTTTCAGCAAGAATGGAGTAGATGGCTGTTGAGCACGACTTCAGATTGCTTCTTCTACCAAGAATCAATATCAAGAACAATTCTTGATCACTCTCACAAGTAGAGATCGAATTGGGTAGGGGTGACAAGAACAGGGGAGAACTTTGTAGTTTGTTGTGTCTTGTCTGGTGTCTTTTACATGTCTGCCCTGCTCTCTTATTTATAGCCTTAAAGAGACAACCTCCTAATCTGAGGAATTTCCTGATCCAAATTTTTATTTGGATCTTGACTCTTTAAGTGATAAGGATAATCCCTTATCTTATCTACAGTTTAAGATCAGCTTATTGCTAATGAAATTAGGAGTTTCCTGATCCAAACCCAGATTCGCCCCTATTTAATTAATCTAATTAACCTAGTTCGAAATTGGGCTTTAGGCACATTAAGTTTGTGTGCTCACTTAACTTCTTAACTTGCTACCCAATTTGTCTCTTTGTATGGCGTGGGACCCAAACATTGATCTACACATCAGCCACATGGGTCTACCCAGCCTTTGTTACAAGGCCTAGCCGGATTCACTATAGGAGACATTGAACCCCTGAGTCCATCACTATGGACTCTTAATGAGCTCAACATTTACACTAAATGGTCATTGGGTCCAGCCACCTTATGAAAATCCAAGGACTGTAGGCAGATGCAAGATTAGCCCATCATGTATTACCCTCAATGGTCTTACACTTAACCTCTCATCCCATAACCTCTACTCACATGGATCCCGATAATTAAAACCTTTTGCAAAACATTTTAAAACCATTATATATATATATATATATTGCAAAAACAAATTTTAATAGTTGAAATCAACTGGCGGTAGTTTAGGTTTCCATCAGAGAGAGTGCATCCCTGATCATTCACTGTGTCCGACAAAGGGGTTGATCCTATCACTATGATCACCCACTCGGATGAATTCTTGACTGTTCCAACTTACCCAGGTTTTGACCCTCTTTAAGGAACTCACTGATTGGCATATCAAAGATAACTCGATCCGACACCTAGTGCAATACCATAACCGAGTCTAGGGGTCAGGTGTAAGATTCCAGTTTTGCCCATCTATCTCCAAGGTCCAAGGCAATACTGGCATGTACCTCAGGTCTCACCCTGGCAGTTGAGACAAGCCACCCTAACCAACTTGGCGGCACATCAGTGTTAGCCTTAATAGGATAAATCTCCCTAGGTCTATCCAACAACTGTGGAGATTCTAAACTAACACGAGTGTCATAAGTGTCCAGTTTAAGGGTATTACACAAAAATACACCACAATGACATGAATGCATTTTGTACTTTATTCATTTACAATAAATGTCAAAAGATACATCAATCTGATTGGAGCTAAGGGCATAACTGTCTAACACCTTTGCTGTTAGAGTGTCTTGGATGCCAATCTAGATAGTTCAGCAGGAAGACCTGTAGAGAGATTATGCTCAAGTTGATTTACCCAGGGTGTACACTCCGATTCTCAAGTCAGTGAACTGGAGGTTTTTTAGAGAGAACTAGAATTCTAGATAACCAGAGTATGCGAGAGCTAAATCATGCATATGTTTTCTTAGGGAAGTGATGCCTTTATATAGGTGTAAGGAACCAAAGGCTCCTTGTAACAAGTCCGAGATTCCCAAGGAACCATTCTTGCTAAGTTTGAAGATGATCACTTAGTCAATTACGCGATCCATGTAGAGGGCTATGGTCCGTTCAATCAACTTTGATGTGAACAATGCGGGTAGGTTGGCTTAACGGTTGAGCGTCATTATCCCAAAAAGTCGGTATCGATAACTGGGTTAAGGAATAAGCTGACTAGCATGTCTTGCATGTCGCTACCTGGACCCTAGTCTGCTCGGCAGGTCTTCGGGGAGGTTGCTCCCCGCACTTAGGTCCCTTAGACCAATAAGGCTGAGGTACTACAGGTTAGCCTTGGACGAGGTGCTTCTAGCCGCTCTGTTGAGGTGATCTACTGACTCGATGCTAAGATGTCATCCAGTTGCTCAGAATACCACATGTCATGACGTTATGTGGGGGACCAAATTACTTATCGTCACATTTTATTAAGACATTGGAAGGAGACAACTTGCAAATATGATCATAATGCATGAATATCCCCATTCTATGGTGGAGCGTGTTGGATTTAGGAGATATTGAGTTACCCTTCAATCTTTATTTAAATGCCCTTCTTTGAACACAATAAAGAATAATATATACTAAAGATTTATGACTTGAAACAATGAAGACAATGAATGCGCTAGAGAAAAATGAAAGCAGAGTCGCCATAACTACTAACATGTGGACATGTTACAATTGTTACATGTCCACATGTAACTACTAATAGCTCTTGGATATTAATTAAATTGTTACAATTGTTACATGTCCACAAAGAATATCTTATTTATGCATGTAATTAATTAAAAATTGGAGAAAGATATTTAAATTTAAAATATACAACAGAAAGACATGTAACTACTAATAGCTCTTGGATATTACATAGCCAAATTCTGTTGTATATTTTAAATTTAAATATCTTTCTCCATTTTTTAATTAATTACATGCATAAATAAGATATTCTTTGTAAATGATAGTTTGTTATTATATATGACTTACATTTTTTGTTTTAATTTTTTCTTTATGTATAACTTGATCTATAAATTTGAGGATAAATTATTGTTATTATTATTTTGATTTAGGTTTGTTTATGTGCCTTGTCCACATACAAGTTAGGTGGTTTGTGAATTTTTATTGGATGGCTTAATGGACTGGAATTTGGATACAATATTGTCCACTATTACATTGGATAGTTGTACCACTAATGATATTATGATTGAAAGGACATTAAGGGTAAATTCCAACTTGATTCATTGTTGATGTTTGGCATTTATCTTCATATGTGTTGTTGTGCACATATCTTGAATTTAATTGTGAAAAATGGACTAGGTGTCATTAAGACAAGGATAGAAAATTTTTGTGATAGTGTTGTATATTGGATTTCAACACCTAAGATGGCTCAAAACATTTTGTGAGATTAAATCAACATTGTCTTAGTAGCTCAATTCTCCTTGTGTAGTGATAAGAAAGATGGCTCCAAACATGTTGCAAAAATTTGATTAGTATTTGAATGTGGTTCATGAAATTACGGGGGTTACAATTGTTTTAGACCCAAGGCACAAGATGACTTTTCTTGATTTTTTACTTTCCCAAAGTTTATGGAAGTGAATCTTCAATGCAAATTGAAAAGACTTTGTTACAACTTATTTACAAATTATCAACTGTTATAGTTTAGATAAAATGCATGGTAGCAGGTCTTCATCTTCTATTCAATATGATCTCACTAGTTCTAAAGGTGATGATTCTTTAAGTGAATATGATTTATTTGTGAGGGCAAAAAAAAAACTATAGAACTACAATTGTCACGATAGAGTTGGATCATTATTTAGAGGATGATGCTTTACTAGGGAATGCAGATTTTGCTATTTTCCTTTGGTGGATGTAAAATGGAGTAAAATATCCAACATTGCGTGCAGTTACTAGAGATGTATTAGTCATACCTATGTCTATTATGGCATCTGAATCTACTTTCAGCACTAATGGTAGGTTAGTTGGTCCACATCATAGTATGCTTCATTTGAAAACATTAGAAGTATTGATATGTACTCAAAATTGGTTCTAGGACGAAGAATTTAAAGGTAATGTAATAAACAATTTTAGTTTTTCTTTTATTAGTTCACTTTATTTTCTTTGTATATTATTATATGATTGTACAATTTAATTGTATACTTACTATGTTAAATCTAGATGGAGATACAATGACTTCAAATGACTATGCTACCATATATGATGACATGGATCAAGATGATAGGGGTATTAATACTTAAAAGGTTCTCTTATGGCTACTTAGTTATTTTCTTTCTTCGCTTCCATTACCATTAATCAAAATAAGATTCTTTGTTTACAGAGCTTTTTATGTAGGAGGTATGCATCTTCCTCACCAATGTCTAATATGTAAAACATAACAATCATCTACGATGCTAAACAAAAGTGCAAAACCAAGTGATGGGCTACCATCTTGTCACATAATTAGAGTTTGGTAGGTGCCTAGGTAGCATTTACCTAAGCACAATGCACCAATTAGGCAATGGTTTTTTGATTTGAGAAATTCCCTATGAATTTTTGTATTCAAGGATATTTTGGTTATTAACTATTGCCATTTTAATTTTTTGCCTCTTTTTGATGGTTCTAATGCGATGGATCTATCAAGAACTTATGCCAATTGCCAAACTATTGTTAATTTCACTCATTTATTCTTGGAAAATAACATGTTGTACTTTAATTTTTTCTTAAGTTTCTTAAATTTAATTTCATGACTTTTTTTTTATGTTTCATTATCCTTATTTTGATTATTCCAAACTTCATGTATCCATGATCCATTTCAAGGAACATGTACTTGTTGGTTGAAGTTTTTCATGTGTTGTACCATAGAGATTGTCTTGTAAAAAAAATAATGGAGGTATCTTCAAAACTTAACTCAAGTAGATATCCAAAATGGTCGGTGCAAAGTAGGGTAAATTTGGCGATCCCTGTTTCCTAAGGGGACGACGATGGAGCGGGGATTTTAGCTCCATCAATGAATAGGGCGGGGACAGGATATCTAAAACCTAGCTCTGCCCTTCCCATTGCAATTCCTAATGAGGACAATGTTGGCCTAACTACTTCTCCCGCTATTGAGGATGTACAACACATTATGTTTAGCATAGGATCCTTAAAACTCCATAACCAATTGAAATGTTTGCCTTGATTTATTGAGAGTTTTGGGATTTTGTGGGCTCTGACATTGTTTAGTACGTACAAGATTTTTTTTATGAATAAAAATTTCAAAGGAGGTTGAACCACATGTTTATTTGCTTGATCCCTTAGAAACTAGGCTATGCTAAAATTCAACAGTAAGCCTATAAGCCTATGCAATGTGATTTATAAAGTTATATCTAAAATCTTAGCCTCTAAACTTAAGGGGTTGCTGGATAAATTCATCTCTCCTAGCTAGGTTGCTTTAATTCATGGAAAGCAGTTGTTGGACAAAGGCTGACACATGAAATATGCTATTATTTAAAGCATAGGAAAGCTAGCTCAGGGCTTTGGCGTTAAAGCTGGATATGACAATGGCTTACGATAGGCAGGATTGGTCATACTTGATTCACGTTCTAAGAGCTTGGGGTTTTTCAAAAGACCATTGCTATATGATCTATTAAAGTACTTCCACAGTTTCCTTTTCTGTCTTGATTAATGGTACCCTAAAAGGTCAATTCAATTCCCTCTTAGGGTATTTGTCAAGGAAACCCCTTAATTTATTTTTTCTTGCCAAGGAGGCTCTGTCTAGGTCATTTCTTTGGGTAAAAGAAGAGAATAGGGTACATGGAATCTCTATAGAGAGGGATGCCCCTTTTGTTTCATATTTGTTTTTTGCAAATGATGTGATGCTAACATTTATTAGAGCTTATAGAGATGAGATAGATAACCTTAAGGAGGTTTGAGTAGTATCGACATATGTTTGGTTAGTTGATTAATTGTCAAAAATTAGGTATTATCTTTAACAAGAATATTTATCGTAGACATCAATGCACATGATTAAGAGACAATTCAAGATAAAGCACTTGGAGTCTAAATATTTAGGTACACCCTTCTTTGGGACAAGTACAAAACAATAACCCCTATCATTCATTATTAAAAACCTAAAAGCGAAAATGTTCAAATGGAAACCTTTTGCCCTTTTATTTCTGTGGCAGGGAGACAACCTTAGTTCAATTGGTCCTATAGGCTATATCGAAACATTGTATGGTGGTGGCCCAATTTCCTAAAAAAAACCTCATGGATATCAAAAGGATTATTCATAGAGACTTTTGGTGGAATGCAAAGTAAGGGCATGACAAGTTCAAATAGAGCTCTTGGGATCAACCTTGTACCCTTAAACTATCCCGGGGGGGGGGGGGGGGGGGGGGGGGGGGGGTCTAGGGTTTAGATCGACAAAAGTGGTTAATAAGATTCTATTGAAGTGTTTATCTTGGCGATTCCTGAATTAGAACCAAAAGTTGTTGGCAAGTATGTTGAAAGCCACCACAAATTGATCGTGTCTTGATTGACAAATCCATGGAGGTAGATTTTAAAATCTATTACGATGGGTCCTTGCATCTTGGGTATGCTTTTGCTGCATAGGTTGTTGTTGCTAAGCAGGGTTTATTTGTGGAGGCTGGTGTAAAACCTACCTTTGTTCCTGATGTAGAGGCATTGGAAGCTAATGTAGTATGTCATGCAATCCTATGTGCTCGAAATTTCTTGGATAAAGTATTCCACATAATGAGTGATAACATAACAATGATTAATTTCATGCATAGGAAAAACTTGTCATGTTCCTGGCTGAGTAGGCCAACCCTTATGGATGCTTTGTCACTCTTTGATGGTTTGAATTGTTTAAGTTTCTTTCATATTCATAAGCATGTGAATGTTTTAGTTTACCATCTTGTCTCTTTGATGGTTTTAATGCATAAACTTATTTTCTTTGTAGCAAAAAAAAAAGTATGCAGAAAACCAAATATTTGATGAATGGCTAGTTATTCCCCTTTAGGATTAAAAGGAACACTTTGTTCTTCTAGAAATTTGGGAGTTGAGTTATGTGGGATATGTTTAGGGAGGTGGGTTGCTTAGCCTCCATTTCAAATGAAAATTTCCTCTATTCCTTTTGGGGGTTCCCTAACCATCGGCAATGGTTCTTCAAAACTGGAGTATGTTCAATTTTGTTGGGGAGAATGAGTTTTGAAACTTACCCTACTTCATAGTCTATTCTTGAAAAGAATTAAAGTGAGAATAAGAAATACTCCCATTTATCCGAAGACTTTGAGGTCTAACGGGTATGGATAAGGGGTTGTAATGGTTTTTTTTCTTTACCATACAAGCTTATTTCCTAAAGTGCAATTCCTGGTAGCTCGTTGTACACCCATCCGAGGATCAACTATAAATGGGTGTGGAGATTAAAAATTCATGATTTATTCAAATTGGCTTGTTGCCAGCTATTTCTAATTTGCTCCCAATTAAAGTGAAGATAGGTTTGAGTTGGGAGGATGCTCTATGTGCCTTGTGTAAAACTCAAGGAGAATTAGTGGATCATTTGTTTTGTCACTGTTTGTTGGCTTCCACTATCTCATTCGAGTCTCCTTGGTCTCATTAATTATAGGATATGCAGAACTTCTCAATCTCAAACCGGTTCCATCACCTCATTTCATCTATGCCAAGTAAAAATATTATTTTTGATGTTATCTATCGTATAACAATTGTTATTTATTATATTTGGTTGCATAGAAATGAGTTAGTTTTTAATGATAACTTGTTGGATGTGTCTTGGATTTTAAATAAGATCTTTTCCTAATTTCAATTGCTCTTAGATTCCTTCGATGTGTCCTAGTCTCTAGTCCATAGTAATAGTAGTTCCTATATTACTATTTCTTTTGATATTCAATATGATATCTTTTGTGATGACGGCTTGGCCAACTCTTCAACCAATACCTATGGTTTTGTTTGTATTGATAAACTGGATTCATATGTAGGTTCAATTGTTAGTTCTTTTGGCTCTTAAGGAACAATGGAGGAAGCATAGAACATGACTATCTTCAAACGTTTGTTTATGGCGGATTTGAAAGGTTGGATGAGGTGATGTGTTGTTAAGACTCCTTCTCAGTGGTTAATAGTCTGAAATTTTCTTCTATTTCAATCCATTGACGTGTTAATCATCTTTATATTTTTGAAATATAGGTGTTGAAGATGAACTTTCATTTCCCCCCTTTTGTGTATGTAAATTGTCAATCTAACGTTCATGCACATAGTTTGTGCAGTTTGCTAAGTGTACTCATGAGGACTTCTTTGGTTTTATTACCACCCTACCTTGATGCCTAATGTATATGACTTTATACATTTTGGTGCTTAATATAGTATTTTTGTCTAACAAAAAAAAATATAAGAAGATCTTAGTGTCCATTTTGTTTTTTTGGAATTAGGGGTATCCTTAAAAACCCGAAAAACCAATCTAAACCTAAGAAAGCAATTCAAAAAATCCAATTAACCGAATCGGTAGGTTTAATTTCAATTTGGTGTTTTAAAAAACTGAAGAATTAGTTCAGTTTTCGGTTGACCTATCAAAAAACTGGTGGTTAACCAAATTGATTGGTATATATATTATAGTTTTTTTTTTATTTCATTTTCCCACCCCTTTCTGAATTGGTCCTATGTGCCCAATGATCGATCAACTTTTTCTTCTTATTGTTTCTAAAAGAAGCTAAAAGCCAAACCCATAAATCTTAGCTCTAGGCGCAATCTTCCCTCAAACTCAAGCTCTCCCGTTGGTCATCCAGGCATCGCCAACTCATTGCATTAGCCATTCTTCTCAATAAAGATTATTCTTCTCCCTAATCTCTTAATTCTCTCTAACTCTCCCCCTTCTTGCCCATCTTAGTCTCCCAATCTCTACTCTCTCACCTTCTCAGTCCCTCTAAACCTCTATGTTGTTCAAGCTTGAGACCTTGAGTTTCTAACTTCATTTGTGGTGAGTCCTGGTTGAATGTAGAGGACAAAGTGTGCAGTTGTGCAATGCACACTGTGCATTACACAACCCTAACAAGTCAGCAATGGTAGGTAGTAGCTCCTCCCAACTCCTAAGTGTCCAAATTCAAATCCTTTGCCCTGGTGCTGGTGGAACACATACCGATATAGTCTTACTCTGGTAATCTCACTCTTAATTGATGAAAACCTCGATATTTCAAAGATTTTTTTTATTTGTTATATGAGCATTGAGTAGATAAGTAGACATTGCAAGTTTCCATCCAACATGTACCTGTATCATGTATGGCCGTTAATTTAAACTTTGAAATCATACATTGTAATATTGTGTATTAGCAATTTGACACCCGAAAACCTATGAAATCATATATGTAATACTTATATCCCGTATTTTTTTATTATTGGTATGGATTATGGATTTCCAATTTGGTTGTTGTTCTTGTTGCCATTAAGCCAATTACTGCATGTAATTTTCAAAACTTGGATTATAGATTTCACAACATCATGGTTGTTGTGAGCCAAAAGCATAAAATAAATTTATATCATTAGTTTTTTTTTTAAATAATTGAAGGCAATGGTGCTTGTTATTTGATAAAAAAAATGAATAATGGAACACAAGGGTTTCATGGATTTGGGATTTACTATTTAGTTCTGAATTTTTACAAAAATTTTGAATACAAATCTGATGTTGTCCGACCCGAGGTGTTTTGAACCAAGGACGTAGTAAAATAGTCCTACCAACTAGACAAGGCCAAGGTGGAAGCGCGAAGCCGCACATCGAGATTTGCAACCATAGGAAGAGTCAAAGGCCCAAGGAGTTCTTCCCTAGATAGGCACTCCAACGCTTAAGTTAGTAGGGTAAAGGGGTTGGTCAGGATGAGTAGATTGAGACGATGCTAATTCCAAGCCGAAAAGATGGTGTGAAGAAGATGTGCTAAGTGAGTGGAGAGTTCACAAAAGTCCCTTACCATGAGTAGGGAGTACCTATTTATAGTTGAATATTCGTGTTCTAGTTGGATTGGGCTTCTAGGGTCGTCAGAATGAGGTCATCCACCGAGGTCTTCAGTGGGTTCCCTTTTTCCCGGTAGAGTTTTCTTCTTTGTCTATGTAAGACATTCCTTCCTAGTCGAACTCTTCATCCACGCTGTTGATGCTAACGTGGTCTGAAGAGGGTGACCACAGAATCCACCACGTGATGCCCTTGGCCAATTTGGCAATCACCCGAACAGAATCCATCTTTCTTAGATGATGAACATATGCATTAAATAATCGAATATGAATCCATATTGTGTGGCCCATAAAGTTTTTTTTTTATCTTTCTTTAAGGATTAATTATCCAATATAAAGAAATTTACCCCACTCGATATGAACTGAACTTTGTTAGAAAAAAAAAAATATAAATGTTTTTTTACATATCTACTGCATCTAATTTCAAATTTAGAAGAACAAAGAGGCCACTTAATCTGAATTTTTCTCTTTTTATTTTCATTTTAAGTTTAGCAAGAGAAGTTCTACATAGGTTAACCAATTCACAAGAAGAATAGTCTATCTTCCTTATTCTTATGCATCATTAATAAATAATATACATGTTATCTCTAATTTAGTCCATCCCTAGATTTCTTTTTTTTATTATTCAATCTTTTTCAATTTTTTTTGCAGAAAGGGAAGGGGACTTTAAGCTAGGATTTAACTTGAAAACTTGTTATTGTAATGGTTGCTTGGTTAGGTTTTAAACTTAATTTTATTGATTAGATAAGCATTTCAAACACTTGGCAAACTTCTTGAGAATTGAATTTTATGTTATGAATTTCATATTTAAATTATTTTTTTTACAAGTGTATGGAATATGGTGTAAAATTGATTGGTTTATTAATAACACTTGATTATATTATCTAATTAAGCATACAACTTTTTGTTTATTAGATGTTAAGTACATGTGAAAATAATACAATGACAACGAATAAAAGTATCAATCCTCCACCTATAAGCACAATAAAAAAATCCCTTCCTATACCTCCAAGTAATGATGGAAATGCATCAAATCCACCTATTGCGGAGGTTGATTCAAAGGTTAGTGTTGTTTCTACTTCTAGAAAAAAAATTCTTGGGTGTGAGATCACTTCACTAAAATAGATTGTCAAGCTAAAAGTGATAAGAAATCATGTAACTATTGTGTAAGGACTTAGCTTGTCCTAGTGCAAGTGGTACAAATTGTCTGATAAATCACTTGTCTATATGTAAAAAAGTATCATTTTAATGTGAACAATAAACAAAAAACCTTGGAGTCTTCATATAGAAATGCAAAAGAGTGGGCATCACACTAATATTTGTGACTTGCATGTTTGAGCAAAAAGATTGTAGAAAGGCACTTGCTAGAATGACCATTGCCTTTACCCATGTAGATTGGAAGGTGTTTAGTTACTTCTATGGCATCATGCAACCACGATTTATAGTTCATTCATGCCAAATAGTAACTATGGATTGTTATGATCTATTTATGGGGGAGAAGAGGAAGTTGAAAAAATATTTTCACAAATTGCCATTGAGGATCTGCCTCATTACAGGCACATGGACATCTTGTCAAAATCTTAGCTATATGTGTCTCACTACTCACTTCATACATGAAGAATGGATATGAAGTAAAAAATTTTAATTTTTGTTTGATTTCTGGTCATTTAGGATAAGTAATAGGTGAGGTAGTTGAGAGATGCTTGCTTGATTGGGGCATGAAAAGAGTTTTCACGGTAACAATAGACAATGCAAATTCAAATGATATGGGAATTCATAAATTGAAAAAGATACTCAATAGTTGAAGGGAAGTATTTTAAAGAATGGATCCTTACACATGAGATGTGGTGCACATATTTTGAATTTAATTGTCAAAGCGGGTTTGTCATAGTTTGGTGATTCTATTTTTAGGATCAGTTCTGTAGTGAAATATGCAAGGTCTTCTCCATTACGATTGCAAAGGTTTAAGGATTGTGTAGAGAAAGAAAAGATAGTGAATAGATGTTTTATTTGCCTAGATGTTGATATTAGGTAAAACTCTACTTACTTGATATTGAAATTTTCTTTAAAATTTCATAAGACATTCGATTTATTAGAGAGCGTTGATAGTAAGTATGTAGAGGAGCTTACTAGTTTAGAAAATAAGGGTTTGTCTAGTGATAATGATTGGGAATATTCTTGTAGTTTGCTTCATTTTCTTACAATTTTTTTTTAAGCTACATTGAAATTGTTTGGGTCCCTTTATGTAATTGGAAATGAATACATTAAAGAAATTTATGGTATTGGGCTTGTTATGTTGATGAGGTGTATTACTGATGATTTCATTGTTAGATTGATGGCTTCCAATATGAAAAAGAAATTTGAAAAGTATTAGGCAAATGCCAAAAATATTAATATCATGTTGTTCATTGTAGTGGTTCTTAACACTCGATGTAAATTAGAGTACATGGATCGAGTTATTAATGAATCATATGATGTTGATATTTGACAATGCTCAAATTTTGAGAGTGAGTGAAGTAAGTTTTGGTCTCCATGTTTGAGTTTATAGTTCAATTAAGTCACATTATAATGTTCAATCAAATATTCAAATTCAATACACAAATGAAATGGAAGTTGATAATATGGAAGATGTTGTTGATTTTACAAAAAATAGTGTATAAAAAGCAAAAAAAAATCATACTAAGAAGATGTAGATACCAAAATAGAATTGGATAGATATTTAGGGAATGAATGTGAATATTCAAAAAGTAAATCATTTGATATATTGGCTTAGTAGGAAATTAGTTCCACTAGATATCAAGTGCTTTCTATGACGGCTCGAGATTTGTTAGTTATGCTTGTATCTACAGTTGCATCTAAGTCTACTTTTAACACTAGAGAGCATGTGTTTGATTCATTATGTAGTTCTCTAACTTCACTAATGGTGGAAGCTATCATTTGTGGATAAGATTGATTACGAATATCACATGGCTACTTTCATTTAGAGGAGAGTTTAGATGAACTTGAGAGTATGGAATTAAGTAAAGTTTTTGTTTTCTATTTTATTTTTCTTGTTCGTTTTTATTTTGTTATATTGATTTTAATTTGCATTTGTTTTCTTTTTTTGTATAGATATCATGTATTAGCGAGGAACATCCTCCTATTACTATTGATGATTGAGTGTTAGTGTTAAGAAACTAAAATGGCTCAACTATTGAAAGATACATCTTCTTTGTGGACCTTGTTGAATATTTATGGTTGTGAACTTTGTTGAATGTTGAACTTAAATTTTATAGTTATAGACATTGTTGAATGGATAAGAGTTAAAAAACATTTCTTTGTAGATATATCTTGTTAAATGTTTTATGTTTTTTTGTTAGTAGTTTAATACTTTATGATACATAGAGATAGGTTGAATGGTTACCACTTACCACCAACTTTCTTGGTTAACTTTTATGTTATGGATACAGGTATATTGTTAGATGTACAAGTGGATTGATTAATGAATATGCAGGTTTATTAGTGGAGTCCTTCAAGCTGGACGTTCATGTTCACCAATGGGTGTTGCTTCTCTTATGATATAGATAATAGGCATATTGGTTAATGAATGTACATCGTAAATGGTTGATTGATTTTTTTAATGGTGGATGTATTGTTTACATGTTAATGGATGTATATGTATTTTTAGAGAAGAAAATGAATGTGCGTGTTGAAGGTTGATTGATTTTTTTATGATAAATGTATCATGTAAATGTTTTTTTGAGAGGAGAATGGAAGTATAATGAATGGTAGACTGCTTTTTCTTATGATAGATATATCATGTATAGAATATGAGGTTAATGGATATACAAGTTTTTTTTTTTTTAGAGAAAATAATGGATGGGGTAAATTTCTTAAACTATCCTTATGATTTAGCTAATTGACTAAGTATATCCTTACTATTTGAATATTGTCTAATACTACCCCTATTGTTTTAAACAATTGACAACTTCTACTCTTATCGTCAATATTCCGTCAAAACTCATATATAATTTTTTTAAAACCCAATTTTACCCTTATCGTTGGCAAACCAAACTGGCTTGGACATTAACTAGAGACGATGATAGCCCCCTCATCCTCCAGTCTCTCTCTCTCTCTCTCTCTCTCTCTCTCTCTCTTCGGTTGATTGTCACCGCCTTGGAGATGGTACCTTTGTGGAGGTAACGGACTGTCCTATGGATCACAGACTAGAATGACATATAAATTGAAGTAAACACCACCGATGAACGTTTCAAACGCTCCATCCCAAACTGAGATCTGGTTTTGATCTAACGATGTAACTGATGACAATCATACTTGTTGTTTAGTATGAGCAGCAAAAGAAATTCCATGTGGCTCTGCCATCTCCTCACTTGTTTCCATCGGCAAGGTAACCTCCAGTAGAAGCCCTATTGTTGAGGAAAAAAGCAGAAGCCCTACTGTTGAGGAGAAATACGAGCAAGAATTGTTGAGCAGAAGCAGAGTATGAGAAATATAAGCGACACAGTAACCAGAGATGGAGATTTTGCAATAGTACCGATCGACAGAGTCTCCTCCATCCCCTCAGTTGTTTCCATCCTCAAGACAATCCCTAGCAAAGCCCTACTGTTGAGGAGCAAAAGTAGAAGCCCTATGTTAAGGAGCAGAAAGAGGAGTGTCGTTGCCTAATGAGGGTGCTCCGCCCCCAACGGAAGCAAAGAAGTTGCCTGAGGAGGGAGTGCCACCACCGCCGCCTGATGAGGGGGCTTCACCCCCAAAAGAAGCAAAGAAGTTGCTTGAGGAGGGAGAGCCGCCACCGCCTGACGAGGGGGCCTCAATTTCGAGCTCTTATCTGGTGTCTTTCCTCTTTGAACTTGTTCAAAGCTAACCATGGAATTCGAACCAAATCCAACAAAAGACAACCAGTGGTTTTAGAAGTAGTTGTTGGTGATGCCAATGGTTGGTTGTCGATTGGAAAGCAAACGGTGTGAACAAGGGCTTTTAGCTTTAAAGAGAGTGATTCGGGGAAAAAAATGAAAAGGAAAGAATCACACCTGAGATCTGTTGCTATTCGCAAGAGTTTTACAACCACTAGTGATGCCCTTCCTCGCCATTGGTAGGAGAGGTAGGGAAGAAACAGAGATTTGGTGGGTCTGGAGATAAAATCGGGAGAAGCGGTCTAAGATTCCAAAAACTTTCAAATGAAATGAGGGGGCCGAAGGTGGAGGGGGCCTCTCTGAAAGGAAGAAGTTGAGTTTCTGAAAGGAAGAAGATGGTAAGGGTAATATTGGGATTAAAAAAATTATACATCACATCTATACAAGTTTTAACGGAATATTAATGGTAAGGGTAGAGTTTGTCAATTGTCAAAAACAGTAAGGGTAACGTCAAACAATAGTCAAACAGTAAAGGTGTACTTAGTCAATTAGCTAAACCATAAGGATAGTTTAAGAAATTTACCCTAATGGATGTAGAATGAATGGTTGATTGGATCCTTTTATATAGATGTACAATGTACAATTTATCCTAATGGATGTACGATGTACAATTTTTTTTTGATAGATTGGTGGATATATATAGGTCATTTTGAGAGAATGGATGAGGTTGATTGATTTTATTTATGATAGATGTATCATGTACATGTTATTTTTTATGAACTTTGATTATTTTTTGCCACTTCAAGAAGAGATTGATTCACAGGTGAATAGGCGTTTACATCAAACTTAGATGTACTCATGCATAGGTTATCTTGAGGTTTTGTTGATACAACCATACAAGTTAATCATTTAATGGTGGACTGGTTATTTTTGTTCTTTATTTTTGTGATAGATGGATTGGTTTTCAGGTTTTTTCCTTTGTTATATGATTGTGGCCATCCTTATCTGTAATACTTGACTAGAATTGGGCCACTTGAATTCCAACTGTTTATTTGGCAAGAATGGGATTCCGAATCCTATTCTTGGGGGAATGACCATTCCAAGCCTCCCTAGGGACTAGGATTCCCAATATAGTCAAGAAGTAAAAAACTAATAACGAACCCCCAAAATCGTAATATTAATAAGATAATAAAATACTATTAAATTAATAATAATAAAATATTAATAAACTATTAACAAAAATATTGTTAAGTAGTAATAAAATAGTAGTACTATAATAAAATATTAATAAATTAATAATAATAAACAAAGATATTAATTATTAAATACAATAATAGGCAATATTAAGAAATAATTCATGAAATAATAAAAATATTAATAATTAAATAATAAAATATAATAAGATAATAATATATTAATAAAATATTCATAAATTAATGATAAATTCTAAGATATTAATTATTAAATAATAATAACAAAGTACTAATAAAATAATAATTATATATTCATACAATATTAATAAAGTTCTAATAAAATAATAAATAGATTAGTACCATATTGAAGATTCTCAAATGATTCCAATTCTAACTCCAAATGAACCAAACAACAACAATTGAAATCCGATTCTGATTCCCAATTGAACCAAACAAGCATTAGAAATAGGTGATTTCGATTCTGATCCTTCCTGCAAACCAAACAGACCCTTAAATCTGATTAAGTCCACTTAATTCAAAGGCCATGTTTGGGAGTGCTTAAAAATAGGTGCTTATTTGGGCCCGGACCACACCATTAAGCACTTTTTGTGTTTGGGAAATAAGCCCGAGAAAACAGCTTATTTTAAAATAAGGCTTATTTTTAAGCCCAAATTTCTAGTTTTTTTCTAAGTGCTTATACAATAAGCACTTATTCATTTTTTTTTCTTCCAAAATTATCCCTAGTAGAATTTTAAAATACCATTTATAAAACTATCCCAAGTTGAATTTTATAAAAGTACTTTCAATGAAGTACTTTTATAAAAGCACATCTATAAAAGTGCTTGTATAAAAGTACTTTTGTAAAAGTATTGTTATTTAAGTGCTTTCATAAAAAAAGAACTTTTAGAAAAGTACTTCTATGAAAGTGCTTCAATAAAAGAAAAAATACTTTTATACAAGTGATTTCATAAAAAGTACTTTCGTAAAAATGCTTTCCTAAAAGTACTCTTAGAAACTCTCTCTCTCTCTCTCTCTCTCTCGTTCCAATAATCTAAATAATATATTATCCTAAAATTTCTCCTAAACAACCTCCCCCACTATCCCCAACTTTCTCCTAAGTTATCTCTAATTTAGTGGAGAGTATTTCTCCTAAAATATATCTAATTCTTATTTATCTTAGAAAGTTTGAATTAAAAAAAATTAAGAATTATTTAAATATTCTAGCAAAATTATATAATAACTTTAAAGTATTTATTAAAAAACAAAAATAATTATAATCGATTTAATAATATTTATATCATTAATAATTATATATTTTTTACAAAATTCATCACGAAATTATGTACAAACAATATAAATTATGATTTTCTGGACAATTCAATCTAAATGTTATTCAAATAATAAATAACTAACATTAAAATGAAATATTATTTAAATATTTCAATAACAAAATATCTTAAATAACAAAGTATTAAAATTAATAATATTTTAAAAAGTTACTAAATAATTTTCAATTATAATAAATAGATTATGATTTTAAATATTTAGTTAAATAACTAAATATTTTAAACAATGAAATATTTAACATAACTAGGTTATAAATAGTTAAAATAACAAAATAATGTATTAATAGTACTATAATTTTATGGTTTATTAAATTCAACAAGTAATTAATATTTTAAAATTTAAATACTGATATTATTTCAATAAATAAATAATATTGTAAATAACTAATTTCATTTATACCAATTAATAATTCTATAAAATAACTTTCAAAAAAATTATTGTTTATTAATAATAATTTAACATTTTAATCTTTATTTATTATATATTTATCTATACTAAAATTAAAATTTATTGTATTTCAGTAATTATGTATTGTATTGGTGATAAATATATTTTCATTCATTATTGGAGTTTAAACTAATATTATTTAGATTTTTAAATTTAATTTATTATGTATTTTTTGCTATAAATTTTTAGTAATTATTGGAGATTAAACTATTGTTCATGGGTTGGTTCGGTTCAGCTGTAGGTTGTTTAGCCAACCAAATCGACCTAGTGAGGTTGGGGAGTTGGTCACTCAAGTTATATCGGTTTGTTTCAATTTTCGGTTTGGTTGGTCGGTTAAAAAGATTTAAACTGAAAATTTAATTTTTAAAATTAAGTTTAAATAAAAAAATACAATGGCATTATTAAATATTAAATTTATGATATAAACTATTTTAGCCTATGAAATATTGGAATTTTCCCACTCTTCCATATTATAAATTATTTAAAATAATATATATATATATATGGTTGGGTCGTTTGATTTTAGTTAGTTTACAAATGGCCAAAGAAAAACTGATCTAACCTAGTTGGGTTGGGAAATTATTGAACCAAAGTCGACTGAAAATAGTAGAAATCGGGTTGGTCAATTTCATTAGTTTGATTTGGAATGGCAATGGGGCAGGTCGGGGACGAGGAGGCTCTCCCCATCCCCATCCCCCTGAAAATCCCCTTCCACGTCCATGTCTCCATTCCCGCTAACGAGGACAAAGTTATCCCCATCCCCGTCTCCATGAGAATCCCCAATCCCCATGATTCTTTATAATGCCAACCATTATGTTTTTTTTTTAATTATATTTAAAGAGTAAAATAAAACAATTAAAATTTACATTCCTGTTAGAAAAGACTCAAACATATTCAACCATATTTTTAAAAATATTAACATATAGACAAGTGTCTACGTATATACATATATAAACATATGTGTATATATACATATATATTAGCAAGGATTAGGGTCCACAATGGGGTAGGGAGTGCTCTCCCCGTCCCCGCACCATCCCCGCCAATAGGGATGAAAATTTTCCCATCTTCGCCTCATTTGGGGCAAATCCCCACAGGGATTGGAGAAACGGGGAAATTACCATCCCTAAGTTTGATAAATAATCCAATATAAAATTAATTATTGTTATTTTTGTATTGTAAAAAAATATTAAAAGTAATATATGAAATATAAATGGTTATTAATTATTATATAAAATAATTATAAACTTTTACATGTTTATATTTGTTGCCGGTCAAAATGGGTTGAGAGCAACATTATCAATTCGCTCGCTCCTAAGCCGAGGTGTGGTCGAGTAGTCTGAGGCCCAAAGTGGCCAAGGGCTGGTAGGCTTGTCTTGCGAGGAGTGAAGAAAGTAGAACGTCAGAGGCCCCAGGTTGGTACCCATGGCGGAGACTTCGATGGTCAAGTTAGTACAAGAGGGGTGCAAGGTGGACGAGGCCACAAAGGAGACTAAGAGTTCTCAGGTCTAAGTTCTTGATCCTAAGTTCCAGTCCTTTACCTTAAGGGGGTTGTCTCCTATTTATACTTGAGGCCGCCTGGAGGTAGGTGGGCTCGGACGGTCTGGATGCGGCTTGTACACAAGGGGCACAGTCATCTAAGGTTGCCAGGTGACTCCACGCCATTGGTTCCGGAATTCCCGCTGAGCTCTATTCTATGTGCACCCTGATTGGGCCCACCGTGAACGTTATCATCTAACACGCGCAAGAGAAGTTCTGTAAATGAAGTCAAGCCCCTAGTGGAGGAGGATCTTCACTCTGAGCCTGCCTGCCTCGGTAGGAGAAGTCTTATTGTTGACTTTTGACACGTCAGTCTTTCATTTTACTTGGAGGTACTAACTCTCATTCCGTCTTCTTGCAAAGATGCTTGACGATGCGAAGAGGTTTTTATTGGAGAGGGGCCTGGCCAAGAAGAGTGCCCCAGCTGAGGGCACATCGGGGAGACAGAGGACACCTCTGCCCTATACCCGCCAAGAGGACACCTCGGCCCCAAGCTACAGCTGGCAGAGGGGCTGACCGAGGTAAGTAGTCGGGCAAGGGGAGTCGGCAGTGGGAGGCCAACTGAGGCACCTCATCCTCCTTCGGGGAAGAGGTTGGCGCAAAAGGACCGCCCAATCGAGGGTGGTGAGTGAGGAAGGGAGGCCGTTGTTGCACTAAGGGGGCCTTCAGCAAAGGGTCCCTTGATCGAGCCTTCGTCCGCTCCTCCATCTTCAGCAAAGCCCCGGGAGGAGGGGGGGCTCGACACTTAACGAGTGTTCTACCCCTGGTGGAACATCTGGGAGGGGGATTCCATAGACGTCGAGGAGGTTGGCAAGGCTTTGGTTAAGGGGATGATCCTTCAGGGGGATCGTCTCGCCCTGATGAACGGGAATCCCCTCACCCTCTAGGACCATGGTTTGGACCACCTGGTTGAGGTATGCTTTTCTTTCCTTTGCTTCGTTGGTTATCTTTTTCTTCTTTTTTGGTTAAATTTGTTGTTGGGGACGCTTTTGTTGCAGGTCTACCAGTACTACGTCGGTTTGGGAGACTGAGTCGGGCTCCAACTCAATGCTTAAAGAAGCTCGAGGAGAAGAATAAATGGTTCGCGGTATGGGTCATCGAGGCTGAGAGCAGTCGAGACGCCGCTGCTCGGCTCTTGAAGAGGAGAAGAAGCTCTAGAAGATGCTAGAGGATGACCTGAAGGCAGAGAAGGTTCAGACTACCAAGCTTCAGGAGTCTTTGAACAAGTTCGGGCTCGAGCACGTTCGGCTCGACGAGGCCGTGGGGGAGGCCCAGGCGTGAGCAACGGAGGCCAAGGCGAATGCCAAGGATGTCGTCCTCGTTTTGAAGATGATAGAGGAGTACCGATGTGCCCTCGCCGACTACGAGACCAAGTCCTACTTGGAAGGAATCGAGGATACAAAGCTTGAGGTGATGAGGTTGGCTCCGGATTTCCCAGTGGACGAGCTGAAGGTCCCTCCGGATGTCAAAACTCTTCCTGTTCAGGCCCCCACTGCTCCTGCTGCCGCCAAGGACTCTATTGCCCCTCCTACCGAAGGTGATGTGTAAGCGGCCTTCCTTCCGATG
This sequence comes from Nelumbo nucifera, assembly GCF_055504915.1. NCBI lineage: Eukaryota > Viridiplantae > Streptophyta > Magnoliopsida > Proteales > Nelumbonaceae > Nelumbo > Nelumbo nucifera. Next base: position 61,216,945 of record NC_142649.1, read on the forward strand.
TATCACCCCTACAAGATGATAATGACCTCTACCTTTCAGCATAACGCCCCTACAAGATGATGACGGTGTTGCCTGGCTTCAACTTCACCGTCCTCGACCTGTCTTCCTGCTTAATTGTTGCTTTCTTCCTTGTATTTTTGTTTATCTTTTTTGTAAAGGGCTCGGTCTCCCTATCTGAGGCCTCATCTTTTGTAAGTGTCAAACATAAATACTTGATGAAATATTCTTTTTAAATATCTTGTGCCTTCGCTGCTTGTGCTTGTTTCTCTTCTTTCTTTTCTTTCTTTTTTTTTTTTTTGCTTGGGGGTCTTTGCCCCCTTTAGAGAGGTCACAAGTAGTAAAAAGTTGAAGTCCAAGGTGGTCTGTTACTTTGTCACTTCGCCTTGAAAGTTAAAGGGGTTTGGACGAGGTCGAGTTGTGTGCCCGAAGTGCTCGGGGCCCCTTCCCTTGGCAGAGAGGAAAGGGAGTTGTCGTCAGCTCTTCTGGCCTGCTCTTTGTCTCCTTAGGAATTGGTTGGACGAGGTCGAGGTGTGCCCCACCTGACCTTTTCCGTGCTAAGTGTGTGAAGTCGAGGTGGCCTGTTGCCGCCGAGGGTCGGGGTGAGGGGGTATACCTTGGCTGATCTGGCCTACCTTTTTTATAAGTGCCCTATGGGTGGTCTTTTGGATGGCCTAGGTTATTGAGGCGCGCTTGACTGAGGTCACCATATTTTTCCTACTTGGCAAGGTACTTAGTTTACTTTTACTGTGTTTGTTCGTTATAAGCCGAGGTTATTGGCCGATGCTTGTAGCCAAGGCCCCTGCTATTCCTTGCCTTAGCACGAAGGCGGGGCAAACATATGGTTTGTGAAGAATCGTGTGTCCCGACCACAATCCAGTCCGAGCGTGGGGCCTCGGAGGAGGTTGTACGCATTGGCCAGTTGTGTAGACGAGGGGTCCTAGCCACTTATTAAAAATAAGAATTTGTACACTAAAACACTAGGTTGAGGGGGAGGAACTTTGCACTTGCATTCACTGTTCTGCTACTAGGGAGCACATTCACTAGTAATACATCCATAGATTTTGTGAGTTCCATGCCCGAGGGACTGATCTTCCTTCTAAGTCTTGAGCCGAAATGTGCCAAAGTCGACAACTTGCTTGACTCTGTAGGGACCTTCCTAGTTAGGGCCGAGCTTGCCTACACCGGGCTCAGACACCATGACTTTTTTGAGGACGAGGTATCCTTCTCTGTTGTGTCTCTCTTTCACCCTTGAGTTATAGTAGCGAACCACTCTTTGCTGGTAGGCTGCTACTTCGACTTGTGCTTATTCTCGAACTTCTTCCAGTAGGTCTAGGTTGGTTCTGAGTTCTTCGTTGTTCTCGGCTTCACTATGCACCTCGGTTCAAAGCGTCAGTTGGTTGATCTCTACTAGGATGACGACCTCGGTGCCATAAGTTAGGTTGAATGGGGTCTCTCCTATAGCTATCTGATGTGTCTTCCGGTAGGCCCATAGGACACTATTTAGTTTATCAGCCTAGAGGCCTTTATCTTTATCAGTTTTGGTATTCAGTCCATCTAGGATATTTCGGTTGGTGACCTCGGCTAGGCCGATAGTTTGAGGCTAGCCCTGCTTGATGCCAAGGGAGGCACACCATTCTCAAAACCTCGCATCATCAAACTGCTTCCCGTTGTCAATGACTAGCATGTGGGGGAGGCCGAAGTGGCAGATGATGTTCTTCCAGAATAAACTTTGTATCATCATGACCGGATGGTAGCCATGGGCTCGCCTTTGAAACATTTGATGAAGTAGTCGATGGCGACAATGAGGTACTTTGTATTTCCGGTGGATTGAAGGAAGGGGCCAAGGAGGTCCATGCCCCACTTGGTAAAGGGCCAAGGGCTGTTGAGGTCCAACAAGGTTATGGCTAGTCGGTGGGAGATGTAGGAGTGTTTGGCATCGATCGCATTTTCGCACCAACTCGGCTGCATCCTTCTGTACTGTCAACCATAAATACCCTTGCCTTAGTGCTTTTGGGGCCAAGGCTTTGCCTCCAAAGTGGTTGTCACAGATGCTTTCATGAATCTCTTGGAGCACGTACTTGCCCTCCTCCTGGTGGAGGCATTGGAGGTAGGGCATGGTAAAAGATCATCGGTACAAATTCCCTTCAAGCAAGGTGTAGTGGGAGGCCTACCTTCGGATTCGTCTGGCTTGGTTTCTATCATCGGGAAACTGCTCGGTCAAAAGGAAGGCAATGATGGGATTCATCCAAGACAACTCGGCTTGTACTGGGAGAACTTGAACTTCTTCAATGGAGGGGCGAGATAACTTTTCCACGCGAACAATCCGGCCAAGGGCTGGGCAGGAGGTGCTTGCTAATTTTGATAGGGCATCAGCTATCATGTTCTCGGATCGTGGGATCTGTTACAAGGAGAAGTGCTAGAAATGTTGGGCGAGCTCTTGTAGCTTGGCTAGGTATTTATCCATGCTTTGTTCCCTGGCCTTGTACTCACTATTGAGTTGGTTCACCACCAACTAGGAGTTGCTGAAGACCTCAATGTGTTGGGAGCCGAGGTCTTATGCGAACTGTAATCCGACGAGGAAGGCTTCGTATTTGGCCTCATTGTTGGATGCCGAGAAGTCAAACCTCAATGCGTACTATATTTTGGTGTTGTCCAGGGTAAGGAGTATGAGGCCAGTTCCATTTCCCTTGGAGTTGGATGATCCATCAACAAATAACTTCTAGGTAGGTCGAGCTCCTTCAGCCGGCCAAGGCCTTTCTTTCTCTTCTTCTTCTTTTAGGGCATGGTGAAGGGCTCAACTGAACTTGCACTCTGCCACAAAGTCAACCAAAGCTTGTGCTTTGATTGCAGGTCTCGACTGGTACTGGAGGTCAAACCCAGATAGCTAGACTGCCCACTTGATTAGTCGTTCCAAAGACTCAAGCTCGGTAGGGATGGCTTTGAGTGATTGATTAGCAAGGACCGTGATAGTGTGAGCTTGAAAATACGGCCTGAGCTTCTTGGACGATACCACTAAGGTGATGGCCAATTTCTCCACCTCGAGATATCGGGTCTCGGCATCGTAGAGAACCTTGCTGACATAGTAGATTGGTCTCTTTACTCCATCTTCTCTGATCAATACCGAGCTGATGGCCTCATCCCGGGCTGAGAGGTATAGGTACAACATGTTTCCCGAGAGTAGTCGAGTGAGGAGGGGAGGCGAGGCGAGGTAGGACTTCAATTCTTCAAAAGTGTGCTAGCACTTTTCTGTCCATTGAAAGTTCTTCAGTTTCTTAATGGCTCAGAAGAAGGGCAAATGATAAGCCTATATTTGTACATATTTTCATACCTCTAACTTGATGATTTTGGTAATAATGTTTTTGGAATTAGCATGGTATTGCACTAATTATGATGAAATTGTCTTGCAATATGATTTGGAGCTTAATTGTGCAATTTTAAGGAGGAGTTTGATTTAATTGATCAAGATAATCATAGAGGAAGGACCATGCGAGATACAAGTTTTGAGGTGATTCAAATGGCTAATTAAAGCTAAGAGATAGGGCTACAAATCTTGTGTTTATCACTCAACCCAATTCCACCTCAAACCAAGTGCAATTCGAGATACAAGTTTGGGGTCTCGCAGTTGGCAGTGTAGAAGAGATAGGAATTCAACTGAGATAAAGACTAAGAGACCTAATTTGTGTTGAATTAGGAGTCTGCACTAAGAAGCAATGGAGGGGAGGCTGCACTATAAAAAGGACCATAGACTCAAGACAAAATGGCACATCCTTAGTGAGAATTCAGTACAGAAGAGAAGAGGAAGCAGTCTCAGCACATTAGAAGAGAAGAGGAAGCAATTTCAACACACCAGAGAAGAAAAGGAAGAATCTGAATTCAAGAGGGAGAAAGGCTTAGCTGCTGCACTGGTCTTCTACCTTTAAAAGCTAAAGTTTTCTTGTTATTCTATTCATTCTTTTATGTGTTCTTGTTGTGTTTCCCCTTTAATTTTCTTGAGTATGTTGAATTTAATGATGTCTAGCTAAATTCTCTTAGATATGGTTTAGATGGATTTTGATCTTAAGATTATATAGTTATTTGTTTAATTCAATTCGAGACCTTTATTATTTGCATGAGGATTTTTATTGCTATGCTTAATGCTTTAAAAGAATTGGCCAATCTTTTAATGATTTGATGGTTCATGCATGACTGACCAAAGTATTGTTGTGAATTAGATCCCTAGGCAATAAAAATTGCATAATAGACTATGATATCGAAAGATAATTAGCTCATGTGTGAGAATCAAGGAAGATTAGTGAGTCAAATCCCCTTCTACGATTAGAGGTTTCCAAAGAAATTAATGCTTATTTTTCCTTTTGACAACCACTTAGAAATTTGATGGTAGAATTGGATTAATAAAGGATTAATATGACTTGAGAAAGCTTATTAATTAATTTAGGGAAATCCACCATCACATGCAAATAACTTTAATATACCTTAGGATAATTTCAGTCTTGAGTTGGATTAAATAGGTAATTATATAACCTTGATTTAATGAAATCTAAACCCTAGCTGCACTCATCCATCAATTCAGTTTTTATAAGTTCTTGGATTTGCATTAATTCTTTTAGTTTTTATTCATTCAATTAATTCTCGAGTTCAACTTAGGTTAGTTTAAAATTGATTTGGTACTGTGATATAATATCTGTGGGATCGACACTTTTCTCATCATTATACGCACATTTGACTAAGGTACACTTGTCTGAATAAACTATGCATAAATTACACAACAGCAAACAACGGTCGGCTGACTTTGACATGAAGCAGCTAGGGGCAGCCACTCGGCTGGTAAGTCTTTGGGTTTCGTTGACCGACCGAGGTGGGTCCATATCCTAGATGGCTCGGATCTTCTCTAGGTTGGCCTCTATACCTCATTGTGTGAGGACGAACCTAGGAACTTGCCTGATGTGACACCGAAAGCATACTTGTTGGGGTTGGGCTTCATGTTGTATCTCCACAAGGTGTCAAAGGTCTTGGTTAGGTCTGAGGTGTGTTGGTCGGTTTTCAATCTTTTCACCACCGTGTCATCCACGTAGGCTTCGACGTCTCTCTCCATCTGGTGCTTGAAGACTTTGTTGACGAGGTGCTGGTAGGTAGCCTCGACGTTCTTGAGGCCGAAGGGCATGACCTTCTAGTAGTACATGCCATACTCGGTGATGAACGAGGTCTTCTCTTCGTTCTCGGGGTGCATCTTGATCTGGTTATATCTGGAGAAGGCATCCATGAATCTGAATAGCTCGTACCCTACGGTGGCATCGATGACGTGGTCTATCCTCGGCAAAGGAAAACTATATTTGGGGTAGGCTCAGTTGAGGTCTGTGAAGTCAATATAGATCTATCATTTCCTGTTAGCATTCTTTACCATAGCACATTTGACAACCAGTTAGGGTAATGTACCTCTCGGATGAAGCCGACGTCGAGTAGTTTGTCAACTTCCTCTCCTATAGCCTTTAATCGCTCTAGTGCAAAGTTTCTATTTCTTTGCCGAAATGGCCTAGAGCTCAGGTCCATGCTCAGCCTGTGAGTAATGACCGAAAGGTTAACTCTGGGCATGTTAGTGGTAGATTAAGCAAAGACGTTGGCATTAATTATGAGGAAACTTACTAGTTCGGATATGCTTTTTGGAGGAAGGTTGGACCTGACACAGATTGTTTTCTCGGGCTCGACCTTGTCTAGGGGGACCGAGACGAGGTCCTCAGCCAGTTAGCCTCAACTAATCGGTTCCTCCCTGAAGTTGAGGCCCTCAAGTGGCAGGGCTTCCTTGTTTTTACCCTTTAGTGTTGTCACATAACACTAGCGGGTGACTTGTTGATCCCCCCGAATGATTTCGATGTTGTGCTCGATGGGGAATTTGAGGGCGAGGTGGTAGGAGGAGATGGCTGCCTTGAGTGCATGGAGGGTTGGCCTTCTGATGATGGCTTTGTAGGGGGAGCTGATCCTCATGACTAGGAACTCATTCATCCTCATCACTAGACCTGTTCATGGGCCGGGCCGGGCCGGGCTCGGGTCGGACTTTTACTGTGTATTAACAAATTTTTTTAAGGCCCGAGCCCGAGCCCGGCCCGACCATCGGGCCTACAATTTGGGCCCGAGCCCGGCCCTCATAAAAAGCCCGAAGCCCGAGCCTGGGCCCGGGCCCGAAATTTAGCCTATATTATTATTATTATTAATGTTGAAGCAGCTGAATAAAGAGAGAGATAGATTGAAATTATAAAGAAAAGAATAATATATATATATATATTAAATTATAAATATATATTTTAATAATTATTATATTATTTATATATTTTATATAATATATAAAATACATATTATATATTTTATAAAATATATAATACTGAGTTGGGCCGAGCCGGGCCGGGCTTTTTTGACAAATCCCGAGCCCGACCCGAAACACAGTCGGGCTTACTGTGTTAAGCCCGAGGTCAGGCCCGTGGGCCTAATTATATGACCAAGCCCGGCCGGGCGGGCCGGGCCGGGCCAGGCCGTCGAGCTACCCGGCCCATGAACAGGTCTACTCGTCACCTGCTGAGGTTCCGTCCTTATCTTGACGGGTAGGGTGATTCTTCCTTCCGGCCTTACCACATTTTCGGAAAAGACAACGAGTGGTACGTCGGAGGGCTGAAGGCGCTCAGGCACCAGCTTCATTCTTTCAAACGCATCATAGAAGGGAATGTTGGCCGATGAGCCGTTGTCCACCATAATCTTCTTCACTAAAAAATTTGCGACAATGGCAGACACTATGCCTTATGGGCCGAGGCCGAGCCCCCAACGATGACGTCTATGACGTTTGCTAATTGTTGTTCTTGTTGCTGTAAGGACGACGCACCAGCCGGCCACGGTGGTACTTGCAATGCTTTTTCAGGTTTCCCCTCTTGTGGTTCCTCTTCATCTTCTCGGGCCACTTCACGTACTCCTCCTTCCCAACCTGCATGAGGATCTACATCCAGGTGGAGTTGAGTGGCGTATATTGGTTATAAGCCAAGGCCAAGGCCGATGGCTTGTTGTTGTTGTTGCCATTGTCGTTGCGACCATCTCCATTCCTTCTCTTCTTCTCTGGACCTCCATGGTGGTGGTTGACCCCTCCTTTCTAGCGATCGCCGGCCGAGGTGGTGATGTACTTCTGGGCCTTCTTCAGAAATTCTGCCTTGGACTTCGGTGGGGTCTTGGCTACCGAGCACTTGAGGGCCGAACTAGGGAGGAGACGGTTGATGGCAGTGTGCACGGAAACCATGGAGTCAAGGTTTTGAACCTCGAGCTCTTTCTTCTTGAAGTGGTCAATGTAGGACCGCAAGCTCTCACTGCACTTTTGTCAGATAGCCATGAGGGAGACGATGCTCTTCTAGCACCACTTGCTACTGATGAAGTGGGCGAGGAAGTGGCTGGCGAATTGCTCCCACGAACTGGTGGAGCGAGTAGGGAGCCTGGAAAACAATTGGCGGGCTGCTCCTTTGAAGGTCGCTTGTAAAGTCGGTACGTTAGGGCGTCGGAGTATCCATATAGGAGCATTAGCGCCTTGAAACTTTCCACGTGTTTGTTTGGCTCGGTCATCCCATTGTACATTTTGAGCGTAGGTGCTTTAAAGTGCGGGGGAAGAGGCTCGAAGATGACGTCTGAGGTGAAGGCATCCATCCTCCCGGATGGATGATTCTGGCTGGCCAAGGCCTTAGCTCGGCTTTCTCTAACTTGACGGAGCTCATCCTTGACAGCTTCAAGTTGTTCTTGTAGGTCAACGATTTTTCGGTAGAGGGGGGAGGCCCCGTCCCAGTCCTCTCGGACTCAGTAGTGGTCGCCCCAATTTTCCCGAATACTCTGATGTGGGCCCGTGTCTATTCCTTCTGGCCCGCTTGTCATTTAGGAGGTCTTAAAGGTCCGAGACGCGAGAGGGAGAGGCGCGGTGTCGGCCCTCGAGAGGGGGTTTTGATGGCCTGATCGCCCGCCTTCGTCCCAAGAGTTCTCTCTTTGGCGACAGTGATGATGTTCTTGGTCTCGGCGGTGATCGCGAGATTGTGTCGATTCTTCCCTCTTTGGCTAGGGGGTCGTGAGGTCTTCGGTGACTGATTTGCGCATCGGCTACTATCTGACTTTGAGGGGTCGGCCCTGTTGGATCCAACCGGGCCAATGATTAAGGGGTTCGGGGAGGCACACTCTCCATGGTGCCCCAAGCTTCCAGTGGGGTGGCTACCCTAAGGGTGGCCTCCTTCCGAGCGCCCCACCTCGTCTAGCCTTTGCGCAAAGTTGTCAAGCTGGTTGAGGATTGCTTGAAATTGGTCCATTATGACCAGGTTCTGAGTGTTCCTAGTGTTTCTTGCCATGTCAGCTGAAGCTTAGGCTTAGGAATTAATTCTTTTAAGTTTGAGTGAGGATGGATTTAATTGAGGGAAGTCTTAGTAGCGTTCCCATAGATGACGACAATTGTTGCTGGTCAAAATGGGTTGAGAACAACACTATCAATTCGCTCCTAAGCCGAGGTGTGGTCGAGTAGTCCGAGGCTCGAAGTGGTCGAGGGCTGGTAGGCCTGTATTGCGAGGAATGAAGAAAGTAGAACGTTAGAGGCCCCGGGTTGGTACGCGAGGTGGAGACTCCGATGGTCAAGTTAGTACAAGAGGGGTGAACACTCAAACAAGGCCACAAAGGAGACTAAGAGTTATCAGGTCCAAGTTCTTGATCCTAAGTTCCAGTCATTTACCTTGAGGGGGTTGTCTCCTATTTATACTTGAGGCCGCCTAGCGGTAGGTGGGCTTGGACGGTTTGGATGCAGTTCGTTCGCGAGGGGTGTGGTCATCCGAGGTTGCTAGGTGACTCCGCACCATTGGTTTCGGAATGCCCGCCGAGCTTTGTTCCGCGTGTGCCCTGATTGGGCCCGCCCTGAGCGCTGCCGTATAACATGCACATGCCTGCTATTGGGCAAGGCCATGTGCACCTACATCAATATTGTTTATCTTTAACTTAACAAATCCCATGCATCGCATGGCTCCCCGCTAGTTTGAAAGAAAATGAAGGACAAGAATAATTACAATTGCTTATTAGAGAAAAAGCCTATCAAACACCCAATATAAAATAAGTGCTTGTTTTTTAAGCACACGAATAACATCTAACCCTAATTATATGTAAGGTTTAGGATTAGCTAAACGCAAGGTTTAAAGTATCAGAAACGTAAGGTGCATCGGAAAGATAATTTTAAGAGACGTATTGTAATACGCTTTGGATACGTATAAATACAAACGAAAAATCAAGATACGCATAAATATGCTAAAAAACTCAAATAAATCCTAAAAATATATTAATAACGATAGTTACAAGTTTTATATGATTGTAAATAAGTTATTTAAAAGTAAAAAAAATTGTAATTTAATGGTCTATATAAAATTCAATATATCGGGATACACTTAGTAACTATTCACAAATGATGGAATAACTAAAACGTGAAAAACAAAAAAGACTAAAATGTATATTGATATATACATTTTAACTTGGTTCTGTGAGTTCTGTGTATCGGATTTATACCGGAATGATACGATTGACCGATACGTTGCGAAATTTTTAACTTGGTTGAATGCTTTAATTGTTTAGCCAGTTGTGAAACCAATAATGAGGTTTCACGCCAATAATAAATTCATGGGCCTCATTGTAAAGATGGCGGTCCCAATGTATTTAAATACTAGCGTGGAACCTTATCGTTGGTTCCACATCCCGCTGATGAGCTAAACCTTACTCCTTTAATTAGGTTTGAGTGGAATTCACATCTGCAAGTCACAAGAAGGTGCCTCACAATGCCCCAGGGCACATCCCCACCCTGTATTGGGAACATCTCCCGATGAGACAGATGTGAACTCGTGCACATCCCCACCTTGTATTGGGGACATCTCCCGATGAGATGTGAACTCCATCTCGTTTGGGTGGTACAGCTTGGACCGTTAGGACGCTGGTATTGGGTTTGGCCGGGACCAAGACCAGGCCCAAGTTCCAGGTCTTAGTGTTAGGGTTGGCCTTAAACCCGACCCAACCCGCCGAAGTTGCAGCCTATAAAAGCAGGAGAACGGATACAGCAGACAGCAGAGTTCAGAACAAAGCACCGAGTAACAGAAAAAAGGATAGAACCCTAGCGTGCGCTATAATTCTCTCCACTTAGGTAAGGATCTTAGAGGCCCTTTTTCGTGCTCCCTGTCATTCTGTTGTAGGATTCGTTCTTCATTCATTTTTTTTGTGCTTCTGCATGCCTTCCCCAAATTCTAGGGCTCCACATGTGTTCTGCTTCAATCTTTGCGTTTTCGTTCTTGCGGTTAGCGTCTGATTTCTAGGGTTTTGATGGATGAAGACGTTGGATTCTTTTCCACAATTTGATGTTTTTGACATCGTTAGTTGTTTCCATCATCGACCATATCATGTTGTTGCTTTCTTTGTGTTAATTTAAACTGACTAAAGAAGATTCTTTTCTATGTTTATTTCTTTTCTTACTATGATAGTTATTTTTAGCGGATAATCTAATGTAACCGCTGAGACAATGATATACCCTAGCAAATAGTTAAAACTTACAGTTAGGCGACAAACGCTAGCAAGAGAGATAACAATACCAAAAGAGAAAACTGTAAAAATGATAATGCTACTTATTGATTTGACAATTAGTCGAGGCACAATAATCTGTTAATGCTTTCATTGAATATGATTTTGCCCCTTATCGGCAATTCGGCATAATATCACCCCTCCTCACCTAGTTATTTTTTTCATGAATCAATCACACCTTGATGGACATCACGTTGTATTTGTGATTCAAATCCTACAAAAGCTTCATAAATTATATTAAGGGTTTATGTCAGTAAGGATTTAATACTAGGACATATCCCTTTCTACATGAGAATTGTGCTTCCCTCTGAAAGAATTTGGGCACCAAAAGCTCCAGAAATCAAATGACCATAAAAGTTCAACGATCAGATATAAAAACTAAGCCCAACAAGGACATGTCAAAAAACACAAAAGTTAAAGAGATAAATTCTAAAATACCTATATAAAAAAAAACTAAGTTGGTGCAGAAATTTTTAATCCTAGAGACTTTAATACAAAACAAAGTATACCTTTGATGAAACCATTCCCATTATCCCATATACAACTCAACTCAATTCAACTAAGCCTTGTCCCAAGTCCCAACTATATGGGGTTGCTGCATCTGCTACATGAACTTGTTCTGCTATTCCACTTTATTCATTTCCATATCCATTGGTCGTACTCTACTATGATTCACACAAACCTCAATTAAATTAGATCAACATTTATATGCAGTGGTGATTGAATGCAATTCATTTAAGGACTTGGGTTAAGTTGAGTTTACCAAGGTTTCTGATAAAAAAGTTGACTTTACCAAGGTCAGAATTGCAGTCAAAATGTTAACATTTACCCCATTAAAAAAATACTTGCAGAAGAGGTAAGAAAGAAGTAATGGCCATCAAAGTTGAATCTTGCTTATGTCACATAGGTTAAAACACTATGTTTTGTAATCTAGAAATAAAGATAAATGCACATATTAGACAATACAACATAAAGAAAATATATTGTTTTTTAAGTAATTCCATGTCTAAACAAATCCATTTTGCAATTCAACCAATGTCCTCAGCTTTTATCATATCATTCCTTTCACTGCCCCAGTAGGCCAGTTAATGATCTCTTCACATAATGAAACCATATGCTACCTAGTACCTACTGCCTACTGGTTTCATTTCCTGGAAAACTTGTTCACTGAATTGGAAATATCCTATATAGGAAGTGAAACATTGCCGGGTCGAGAACCAAAACTTGAAGGGACTGGGATGGATAAAAGATTATAAATGACTCACATAAAAAGCAAAATAGTGATACAGAAGAAAGAAGGAAAGGATGTTACATAGAACTTATTTTAGAAGTTGAATAGGCTAAGATTGTAATGTGAAATTCATGGATATGTTCAACACTTCAACTTCAGCACCATTGAGTGGGGCATACTGGCTGAAGTTTTCTTAAGGAATCAGGACATTACGTTATGTGTTAAGGATGATTGTCATATGAAACCTTAGTGGACAATCAATTATGCTACCAATAGACAGGATGAGCAAAATTGTGCTCAAGAAATCAGGAAGAACTAATTGTCTCATCCCACTTTTTGGTTATAGTATTTAGAGTATAGACAATTTGGTGTACAGGCAGATGTGTAGTGGTTGCTTCTGCTTTTTCTTGTTAATTTGATTTTTTTTTTAATTTATGGAGTCTTTACTTGAGTGAGAAGGAAAATCTTTTTTTTTTCTCCATGTGTTTTCAAGATTGGTTAAATCTATATTGCTGGTTGTTTGTCCATAACCTGAAGGTTTGTTCTTCTTGCAGTGTCAATTTCTTTCTTTGAGCTTCTTATATCATCGATGGCTTCAAAACGGATTCAAAAGGAGCTGAAGGATCTGCAAAAAGATCCTCCCACCTCTTGCAGTGCTGGTACATTTTATTGTCTCTCTTATTTCTTGTTTGTCAAATGCCCTATTTGATGCAAGATTTCAAGCTCTTGAAGCCGGGTTGAGCAATGTGGTAAACTTGTTATTGTCAAGCTGGTTTTAGATGATCATAGGAATTTATGTAAATATATGAGGTGAATAGGAAAATAAAGTGCACTAGGAAACTTTTTAGTAGAGATGCTTTGCCAATACTTATATTTTGTAGATTACAAGTTTACAACATTTACGATACTCTTTACAGAAGTGTAAAAGTTAGCTACTTGTGATGAATTATATTAGACTTTTTGTTTAATAGATCAGATGGAATGGAGTTTGGAAGAACTTCCCATGTTTCTTGATTCTTGCTTAGTGGTTACTCTTTTGGTTTAGAGAGCATATATTTTGTTGGGATGCACATCTGAGTGTATGAGTGCCCGTTGGAAGGAGATAAGAGATGTAAAGGACTTATATACGAGGATTGACTCAACCTAATGGCTTAAGCTTTTGAGTTAAGTGTGGTGTCCAATTCTTGTAACTCCTATGTGTGGACTGTATGTGAACTCCCCAATTTTGGTGACTCTCCTCATTGCACAACAAGCACTAGAGTTGAAGGTTTGGCTGAGTGCAATTTATGATGGATGCACATGGTGACTCCTATGGCTTTGTTGGTATCCCATGGTTGAGTAGTTGGCATGAGCAGTTGATCTTTCATGATGACTTCACCCATGGTAATGTACTCTCATTGTTTGTTTCTTATAATTATGAGCAAAGAACTCTTGCTTGGTGTGTGTCAAGCCTGGTGATATGATAGTGACTTCCATTTGAGAGGGAGTATGGAGCAATGTTTTGAAAAATTGTATCGTAAATCATAGAGAAAGTCGAATCGAGTTGAATCGTGAATCATATCCTAAATCGCAAGATTATTTATATTTTTTATAAACTTGTCAAAAAATTAACTATAGATATATTAAAAGGTCAAATATAATATAGGAAAGTGGATTTCCCTTATTTTTAATCTATATATACCATATATGTACCTAAAATAATAGAATTTACCACTTATACAATAGAAACCTGAGATGATATAATCAAGTTTGGCTTGAAAATCAAACTAATCCACATATAATGGCTCTTTAACCTACAATGGTGGAAAATAAACTCAATTTCTAGTCTTAAATAACGTGAATAAATCATTTTCTAGTAAGGGCTTAAAAAAACCCTTGACAAAACTAGATATACGCAAAAACATAACAAAGTAGAGAACTAATTCTTAATTCAATTTGTTTGAATCGTAGAAATAGTAAGATTTATGAATCAAATCATAGGATTCAAACAAAAATCATAAGATTTTTGCAAAAAATGATTCAAGCATAAGATTTGAATCGAAACCCTTGGGATTCATGATTCAAGTCGTGAATCATATCGTAAATCGTAAGATTTTGACAACATTGGTATGGAGTACCTAATGTTGAAAGTACAATAAATCTGATCTGATTTGAAATTTGTGATAAAAAGAAGAAAAGGAAAAGTTTGTGTAGAAAAGAGAAGAGAGAGGTTGGCTAGGCCCGAGCCCGAGCCCGAAGCCCGACCTAATAAAAAAAATTACAATTTTCCCTATTCAAATTAGAATTAAAAATTCAGATGTTTTTTTTCCTATTTAAATGAATAATGGGCCTACAAGATGGTTTTTTTTCCTTTTATGTTTTAAAACACAGTTTTACATTCTTAAATCAAAAAATTTATTCAAATTGACATAATCACATAACCCATTTTAAGTCTAATTTTAGGTTGGGCCGGGCCGGGCTATTTGACAAAACCCGAGCCCGGCTCGAATTTATTGCGTGCCGGGTTTTTTGGCCCGAGTTTAAGCCCGCGGACCTATAAACATGTTCAAGCCTGTCCGGGGGCCGGGCCGGCCCGTTGGGCCACCCGGCCCATGAACAGGTCTACCCACAACCCAATAGCTTAAGCTTTTGGCCTGGTATCCAACTCTTGTGTACAAGTCCTATGTACATTTACGTGAGCTCCTCGGATTTTTTGACTCTTCATTGCTCAATTAGGTTTGAATATTGCAATGTAGTTGGATTCAGCCTCAATTTTTATGTAGATTGGTATATGTTTCATGGTGGTGTTATTCTCCTTATTGGGTTCTCTTAATTGTTTCATTTGCTAGGCTTGACTACAAGTTTATGGATAGAAATCATAAGAAGAAAATGCATGGCATGTCTTTGTTTACTTATGAATTGATGCCTGATCATATATTCTACTGTATAAATGAAGTGAAAAGTAAATTGGAGGTGCTTATTTTGTCATCTTGGTTTCTTATGTGATGTTTGGATAATCTATGCATGTGTGCACACGAACACACATTTCTGTTCAAGTTCCTAGAGCACTAATGCTGTAGGTTCACCCATTAGAACAATAATTTCCTTTTGTAGTATCTATACAGAAGTGTTTTAGGTTTTTCTGCCCCATAGGTATCTTAGATCTTCCATTTAATTGAGATGATTTTCTCATTTCTTCGGGATATTAATGAATTATTATTTATCAGAAAAAGATTTTCCAAGTTCCAACCAACAATGAATGCCACTGAATGAGAGAATCACTCATTGGAATTGTTTGTGTAAGCTTAATTAGGTTTAGGTTTCATGAATTACAGCTTTATGTTATGTATTCCAATCTGAATATTGTGTGTTTCTGTAGGTCCTGTGGCAGAAAACATGTTCCACTGGCAGGCAACAATCATGGGTCCATCAGACAGTCCTTTTGCTGGTGGTGTTTTTCTAGTAACCATTCATTTTCCACCAGATTACCCGTTCAAGCCGCCAAAGGTAGTTTTAACTTCTTTCATCTATTTAAGAGATGTCATATGGTGATCAGGGGTTTACCCTTTTTACAGTAATACATATATCATCACTTATCCAAAGAAAAGAGATGTCATACAGTGCTAGTCATGAAGTCTCTCCTTGTGTTCCTTGATGCTTTTATTTTTCACTTTTTGGGGGTGACTGGGAGTGAACAAACATGAGAATCTGGTTTTGGGTTTGATGTGTTGTGGTTAAATCTGTATCTAGTCGACCCCTCCCAAGATTCACAAATGGCATTGGCTAATGGTCTTTCTATTTTAAGTGGAAAAGGTATCGTTATTCCATATTTAGCTGGTAGTTGCTATTGAGTATTTACTCTTAGAAATTAAATTTTGTTGGCCAGGTTTCTTTCCGCACCAAAGTTTTCCATCCCAACATCAACAGTAATGGGAGTATCTGCCTTGACATTCTGAAAGAGCAATGGAGCCCTGCCCTTACAATATCCAAAGTGAGTTTCTGTAATCAGTATTACTGTTTCTTGACTTCTGTGTGGTCACCACCAAATTAATGTTTACCATTGCATATTAAAATTTTTAAAAATTACCAAACAATGTTCCCTACAGAGTCTCTTCAGTCATACTTGAGAAACTCAAATTTTACCCTCAGGTTTCCGGTAGGTTTAATCAGGATTTTCGTTTTAAAAGTCGGCCTGAATTTAAGCTAGGCATCTCAGGACCCAGCTTGATAAAAACCTTCTAGTTCTTTTACCCTGCACCCACGTGTCGTGTGCAGTAAACTCCCAAAAATAGCCAAGGTTTTCCAGTTCGGCAAACTTCACAAGCTTTGCCAAATTTTGATGAAATAAATATCTTCCCTTATAAAATAAGGAATATAATGTAGAACTCACCATGACTTTTTTTGCATTTCTCCTCACCATGAATTTTCAAAACCTCCAAAAGAGCCCCCTGTCAATCAGCTTTATTGTCCAAAATTCACCTTCCGTTAAGATTTCTCCTCACCATGACTTTTTCGTTCAGGGGTAATTTTGCCATGAAAAATAGCTTGATTGGCCATTCAGGGGTAGTTTGGTCATGTAAAATGCTCAAATGCTTATTTGGACAACTTCTATTAATGATCACTAAGGGTGATTTCTGGAGGTTTTGAAAATCATGGTGAGCTTAAGAGAAATGCAAAAAAGGGTGACTGTTTTCTCACTCAGTATTTGAGATCAGGTTTTATCTCTCAATCTCTCCCCTTATTTTTCGTTGTTGCTTCGAGATCACTCCCTTATCTGTTGATGGCTGAGATATAGCTTCCATCTATTTTCCGTCCTGTGGTATTTTCATCCCACAAGGATGGTAGTATAGTTGGGCATAATTCTAACGATGGGGTGAGACTTGTAGGTGCTGCTGTCAATTTGCTCTCTGCTAACAGATCCAAACCCAGACGATCCTCTCGTTCCTGAGATCGCACACATGTACAAGACTGATAGAGCAAAGTATGAGGCAACTGCCCGTTCCTGGACCCAGAAATATGCCATGGGATAGGAGCTTTGGATTCTGCATATATATATATAATATGGTGGTCTATCCCACTATTAAATAAGTAAACGAAAACGATAGTCTATAAAGGTTAGAGCATATGTGAATCAACTTGTGTTCTTGGAATCTGGTAATCATTCTATGTTACTGGATCCTAAGTAGGTTTTACTTACTCTGCTTTTCTTTATGTGGGTAAAGATCCACAAAGCTTTACATGTCATAGTATAGCTTGTTGCAGCTTTAAGGTTACTTACATTCTATCAAAATAAGTAGCATACTGCTATTATACCCACCCACCTTCAATGGAGAAACTGTTGGGTTTGTTGCAGCTTTGCGAGGTCTGACCGTCCGAGTAGTCTTGACTCCAAGGCTGTGTTTGATTTGTGTGAAGGTTTTGGTGGGATGATAAAGGGAAAATGGGTGGAAATTTTTCATGTTCCATTGTTTGATTGCAAAAGTGAAAATAGTGAGAAAATCAACCCTAGTAATAGTTATTAATTAATTAATTAATTAATAATATTTTACTATTATTGATATTTTAATGAAATGATTTTATAATTATTTAATATTGATAACTATTTTATTAATTACTAAATAAGAATTAATATTTTAAAACTTATTTTATTAATATTTACTATGAATTGATTAAAAATTTTATTTTATTATGAATTTTTTTAATTATTTTCATTGAATCATTAATTAGATTAATAATAATATCATTATTTATTTGTTCATTAATTACTTAATTAATTATTAACTATTTTTTTGTAATTATTAATTAGTTAATAGTAATTTCTTATTATTTGATATTTTATCATTAATTATTAAAAACATAGATCCTAGGGTAGTTTCCTAGGTACCATGACCATATTTCTTTAATAATTATTCATGATTTTCTTAAGAAAAGTATAAATTTCATATTAAAATATAAAAAATCAACATATTCATGAGAGGAAAAGGAAGAAGGAAAATAAAATTAAAAAAATATAAGGGTTGAATCCTTATTTTTATTACAAGAAAAGAAGTAAAAAAAAAAGAATTGGTAGTAGAAGAAGAATATGGAAGAGGAAAATGTGCTGACTAGATAAAATTTTAAGTTCTTCCTTGTTAGTTCAAGTTTTTAAGTCTTAGGGTTCAATTTAGCATTTAGCAATGTTTGTATTGATTAAACCCTAATAAACAAGAAAATAATAAAAAGAAATTAGTATATAAACACACAAAATGATTATTTTATTTTAATGTCGTCTACTTTATAATAATAAGAATCTAAAAAAATAATGAATAAAATAATATTTTATAGTAGGAAGTAGAAAACTGTTAGGCGATTAGGCGAGGCAAGCCTCAAAGGGTGCCTTGTCGCCTTGACAACTATGATATTATAGTTTATTAGTTTATAATTTATTATTAATATAATGTTTTATTAATACTCATGACTTAATGATTTTAATATTTAAATATTAATTATTCATAAATATTAATTTATTTTCTTTAATAAATTATGTCTTTTAATTTATTTCAATTAAAATATTAATTATAAAATAATTATTTATTAATTAATTGTTAAATATTTTGTTAATTCCCAATTATTAAATTTAGTATTTTAATATTATTTTTTTAATTATTAAATTATTTTTCATTGAAATTATTATTTTTAGTTTAATTAAATTATTAATTATAAAATAATTATTTAATTATTAATTAATTAGCAAGGTAATTAATGATTAAATTTTTCTTGATTAATATTTTATTTTATTTTAAGTTATTTGTTAATCGCTTTAATTAAATTATTTTATTAACATGTTATTAAATAATTAATAATTTATTTATTGGTCATGGGTATAGTATTTACTCTTAGAAATACTACTCGGAAGGTGTTTTTTTAGGTTAGATAAGTTTTACCCCCTACATTCCCACTTATTTTCCCACCAAAATGATGGAACTTCACATCCCAAGAATTGGGATTTATATAATCCCACTTTTTCCCATCTCATCTCATGACATCCCACAAACCAAACACGGGAAGGGGGGATATTCCCTTCCCATCCCATAAACCAAACGTGGCCTAAAGGAAAAAGGGTGCGACTATGATATCGGAAAGATTGATTCCTGTAAAATTAGGTTGGAAAATTCTAATAATCCCAGTGTGTATCACGTTTGGTGATGTAGACCTAGCATGACTAGAAGAATAAATCATATTGTGCATCTAACGAATGAATTATGGAAGAACAAGTGTATGACTACACCATGGTTGCCTATGACTTCTCATAGGCCGTAGCCTCTTTACCAAGGCCTTTTTCCAATGCTAGTCTCGGTAGCATCGATTTTTTGCATGAAGTTATTTCTGGTATTCAAGCTTTTTCTGGGCTTCAATGTTCTCGTGCTTGTTAATCTATGGTTTTATTTTTACCATCGCATATTGCTTTGTCCCATCCCCTTCTTCCCAGGTGTGCACAGTTGGTAATTTAAAATTCTCAACAATAATCATAAAAAGACCATCAACAACTCTAGTTAAAGTGATTTATTATAAGTTGAAGGGATAGAAAGGTTAGGTATAAATTAAAAAGGATTTGGGTATTAGTAAGCATTGAATGGATAGAATGAAGTGTCTTTACGTAGGTTGGGTAGGCCGGAGATCATCCATGATCCAATCATCCAAACAATATCTCCACCATATGTTTGGTTTGGTGGGTTATATGAATAAATAGAATGAAGGGTCTGTTTGGTTTGCAAGTCTAGGGATCAGGAAACGCAATCGGAATTCTGATTCCAACTGTTTGGTTTGGTAGAATTGGAATCCCATTTTCATTCTTGGTAGAATGGCATTCTCCCATTTGAGGGAAGCCATTCCCTCCCCCTCGGGAATGAAATCCCATTTCAGCTTATTCCAATTCCTGTCTAAACCAAAGACTATAGGAATAGATCATTCTGATTCCCATTCCAAGTTTCCAACTTTGAACCAAATGGACCTAAAGTGTCTTTACATAGGCACTGGTAGGTCGGATGCAGACTTGATCATCTTTACCGGGTCAGACTATATATATATATCCTTGGTCAGTCAAGGTGAAGATGATCGATCATCTTAATTACCTTCTTTTGCTTGGTGCCATTTTCTTGCAAAGCAAATACAACCCTGGTGAATCAATTACAAGTCATATCCCATACATGGCCGGTTCATGGCCTAAATGATGTTTCCCTTCATAGCATTGTTATTTCATAAACCCAGAAGCCTCTTCAAAACCTTTTCACGTTTTTTTGGGTAAATTACAAACAATCTCTCATTTATTAAAGGGCAAAATAAGATTTAAAAAATTAAATGAGCTCACGTGTAATAGGAGTGTATGTTTAAGTCCAGTAATATGTTTAAAGTCTTTTACCCCCCAAAAAAGAAGATTGTAAAGTACAACAAAATATGAAAAACATAAAATTGAAAAAACTATAACAAAGAAAAAAAAGAAACTACAGAAGAAAATGAAGATACAAAACATTAAAATTTGTTGAAAAAACTAAAAATACAAGAGATACCATAATTTAGCATGCTTGTTTTCGCTATTTGATATTTTCTCTTAGTCCATTGAAGTTCACATTTTGATAATTTTACCTTTATCATCAAGCCACAAGACCAGGGCAAGGTGCTGGAAGTTGAAAATTCAGGGTGAATCTTTGTCACAAATAAAGTTTTGGGGGGTAAGTACCACTACCCCAAAAGTATAGGTGGCAGACTCGAAGTTAACCCTGTTTTTTGGTAGAACCTTTTCTTCAGAGGTCATGTACTAACAAACCCTTATAATTTCACCTAATTATTAACACCTATCCCATAGTTTGGCGCCCCCACATGTAGGGGTGTCACTATGACTGGATTTGGTCCAATCTGATACAAACCAATGCGAGTCCATTACAATTGGACCTGGTCCAATCCAGTCCAGTGAATATTTTAAGACCATTTTGGACCGATCCAGTTCAATGTCTGAACCGTCTAATCTGTTCAAATTCATATTAATTTAGATTGGTTTCAATTCAAACCT
The DNA here is from genome assembly GCF_055504915.1 of Nelumbo nucifera. NCBI lineage: Eukaryota > Viridiplantae > Streptophyta > Magnoliopsida > Proteales > Nelumbonaceae > Nelumbo > Nelumbo nucifera. The sequence goes on from NC_142649.1 coordinate 61,237,800, forward strand.
GGTCCATTAACACCTGTGTTCTTATCTTCTATCAATGGACCAGATATTGACTCAATCCAATTTAAATTCATTATGGACGGACCATGTCCATCCAATATGTCTTATTAGTTCATTCAATCCATCCAAATTCAATGTCTTATTGGTCCATCCAATCTATCCAAAGTGATTTTAATTTGAATGGAGTCCAATCCAAAACCGGTCTATTGACACCCCTACCCGGATGCACATCTCATTGTACATTGGCAACATCTTCTGTATCTGTCATGGGGATATGATCCCAATACAAGCGAGGAGGTGCGGTGGGGCGCTAATCCAATCAAGACACCCTCAGATTTACAATCTCTTTGAGGGCATGTTTTTCTTGGTAAGTGGCATGGTGGTACCTTAATCAACTTACGTACGTTCACGGTAAATGTGAATTCTGGTAAATCAATTTTTTTTTTTTCATGAAAATCACCTATGTGAACAAGTGATAGTGTCATACCCATATCCGAAATGGGTAAATAACTTTCTAAACGTGGGGGAAAGATATCAAAACATTACCGGGCAAAGTTGCCCCTTGGACAAAGGAATTTAACCAAATAAATGACTTACTGAAAAATAAAACATGTCATTAAAATAACAGAAAAGAAATAACCAAAATTTTCAATTTGAAATTACAGAAATTAAAATTAGAAGTAAAATAGACAATGAAAAAAATTGTCTGTCATTATCTATTTTATTTTTGTTTAGCTTTCTTTATTTTTACTAAACAATTTTGTTTTTTTACCAAGTACTTCTGTTTTATTTCCGCCATTACAGTGTACCTCTGTGAAGTGATTTACTGAAAACCCCAGAAAGTTTACTGTTGTACGGTTTCATACCCTTCATAAAAAATAAAGACAAGTGATTAGAAGTTTCATTCAAAATGCCAAAATTTAATCCAAATGAGGCCCCAAAATGTGGAAGAGGTGGTACGATTGCCCCGATAAATTGTTTACAAGGTAAATCAGGAGTCTGTAGAGCACTAAATATGCCAACAAGCAAACGTAAATCTTCACTAAAATCAACTTTAAACCTTGATTAATTTGGAAATGCTGCCCCCATACTAAGCTAGCTACCAGATTCACCATGACCAATCAGCTCAGCGCTTTTTAAAACTACAAATAGCGTTGCCAGATGGCTAAACATAAAAGAAAAATTAACAAAAGGTTACAGATGAAGAAAAGTTTAAGCCAGTGATTTCCTCTTCTACAAGCTTGGTGTATTCAACTGGCTTCTAAAGACAATCAAAAAGCTGACCAAGTTCAGTACCTCTAGTCAATCTTGACGGATGAGAAAAGGTAATGGACGAAGTAGAATGACATAAGAAAGCCAATGGTGCCAGTAGACAACATGATAGCGATTGCCATGAGAGATGAATAACCCAGGTAGAGAACAGCCGAGACAGGTCCGCTCAAGCTTCGCAGATCAAATACCAGGTAATTAATAGAATAGAGGAACACGTAGAGCGCAACCGAACCGGATGCAAAGAAAGCTTTCCACCACCACCGCCAATCCTCCACACAAAGGTGCATGTATGTCAAGACCACGGATACCTCAGCACAGACGATAACAAGCAATAGGAGGACAACGAGCAAGAAACCAAAGACATAGTAGAACCTCCCAAGCCAGATGCTAGAAAGGATGAAGAAAAGTTCAATGAAAAGGGTTCCAAAGGGGAGAGTTCCTGCACCAAGGACAAGCAGCCATGATGGGTATTTTCGTGCAGGGATTTCTCTGGGGATCTGGTTGGTTCGCACAGGGTATTGAATAGTCTCTGCCCTTGTTCCCAAGAAACCTCCCAAGAGGGTGAGTGGCACTGAGATACAGAACCAGAGGGCCAAAAGCTCAAAATACAATGAGATTGGGATAGCACCTGTACTCCTACTGCCCCAAAGTATGAAGTTCAATGTAGTAAGAATAACAAAGACAATGCCAGGGAAAAAGCATGCTGCAGACCAGGAAAGTGACCTCCAACCTTCTGAAGTTCCTTTAATAGTTCTCCATAAGCGAACAGCAACATATCCAGCTGCAATACCAAGGAAAAGATATAGCAAGATCATCCCAGTCAAAAGCATCCCACGAGAAGCAGGTGACATGAATCCAAGAGCTGCAAAAACAATTGTTACGATAGCCATCCCTGTGATCTGGACCCCATCCCCAACCATCACACAGAGGAGCTTTGAACAATTTGGCTCCCTAAAGACATCACCAACAACAAGCTTCCACCCAGAGAGCTCCTCATTCATTTGTGCTTGGGCTTCCTTGTCCAATTCTTCATACCTTGTCAAATCCCTCCTCACTGTCCTTAAGAATATAACAAAAACAATACCAGCTAAGAAGAAAATAACCATCAGTGAGTTTAGGATCGAAAACCAGTGAACACGAGCACCTTCCATCTTCAAATAAGCATCCCATCGAGAAGGCCATCTAATATCACTCTTGACAAATTCAACCTCATAAGTAAATGAGACTCTCTCCTGCTCCCTGATTATCTGAGACTTTTCAAGATCACCTGGGCAATTTATGGTGGAAATGGTATCATACATCTTGAGTTTTGAATAGGCTGTAGGATCATGTTTAACACTGCAAGGAACAACTTCAAATCCAACAATCTCAAAACCAGATGCTGTCTTCTTTTCAGCTTCAGAAATCACGCCCATGCCTTCTTCTCCAGTACCAATAATCTCCACACCACTCCCTTCATACTCATGAACCAAGACCCGGAATTTTAAATGATTAATGATGTAATCTGCCCCGCCCTGAGGTGGTGTATAACCAACAGGAAAGCCTGTCCATTGAATTTTCACCCCATTTTGCATGGCAAACCTCATTGCTGGTAAATTATCCAGGATCATATTCACCTGATATAGATCTCGAGTTCTCTGTTTCAATAGTTTAACCTCCTGTTCATTTAATGGACTTGTGGTGCAGAGATAAATGGACTCATTTATATTCATCCGGAAACGGTAAGGGGAATTGTCGATCTGATCTCCCATAAGGAGCTCTCCTAGATTTTCCGCACTTTTCTTTATTCCCCCAGGAGGTTTGCAGTAAGGGAGGCTATAATAGCTGAAAGGAAGTTCAGTTTCAATTGATGTCAATGAATTCACTTTGGCAAATATTTTTTCCCCTGTTGAATATGTATGCATGTAACTTCCCGGAAGATAAAATCCATTGCAGATGCCCGTGAAGAGAATCACGTACACCAGAGCTGAATAGATTGAAGACTTCATCTTTGAAATCATTTTGGAAGTCATTGAATACAAGAGCAATCAATCTTTTGTTATGAAATCCTTCTGGATCTGACAATTAATTTGCGATTACACGCGTAATTCCAGATCTGGGTCTTGACCAATAAGAAAGTTCTATTATCGATCCCCCATAAGTTGATTTCCGGAAATGAAAATGTTTGCGGAGTCCCTGAAACTCGTTCAACGGATCTCCAATGCAACTCTACAAATACCAAGCTCGATGCCCCTTAACTCTCCTCCAGCTACAGATCTATGAATGAATAACCCCTCAAAACACTAAGTTCTTCAGAGTTCAGACAACAAATAAGGGACGACCCAAATGAAACAACCCGTTAAAATCCTATATCAAACAAAGAAAACGTCCATAAGAGATCGAAGAAATGAAATGACGATAGTTGAGGGAAAACAAAACCCAAGCACGGGAATATATCTATCTGAGATTCAACTGTGACAGTTCATTGAGCAAATTAGAGGCAAATTCCATTAAGATCCACGAAAAAAAACTAAAAACCCCTAATTCAAGAGATGAATCTATGTATATATGAAGATTCATTAGATCGAATACCACCGACCAAAAAAAATCATACACATTCTAAAATTTCAACCTAAAACACAAGATCAAACCATGCAAACGTATCAAACTCAGATTCAAGTTTCAGAGTTTATATAACAAATTAGGAACAAAACCATTGCGATTCAATCCCTAAGAAACCCTAAATCAAGATCAAATCTCATCAAAGAAAGAAAAAAAAAAAGCAAAAAGTGCAGAACTTGACGTGAAATGAGTAAATCCAAGAACGAGCCTTGTAGTAAATCTTAGATTTAAGCATCAGGGATGGAGGACGTACCAGAGACGATGGGATTTGGATTTGTGTTCCTTCGAGAGATGCTTCGAGGGCGTGAAGAACACGGGAAGATATCGTTCTCCGCAACCGAAAGGAGAGAGAAGAGGCAGTGGACGTTTTATTAGGGCTCGTGGATCTGGATCGTGAACGATGGTGGTGGAGTACCATTGTGTGATGTGATGACTTGTCAACCCGAAATCTTTAACTCCGGTTAAAATCCCTTTATGCTTGAGTTAACCCATCATCCACCGTCCATGATCGTCACCTGTCTGTTTATCAGGGGCCATCTCTGGTCTGTACCCACAGGATCCATGATTGGCATCAATTGCCGCGTGTTGTATAACTGTATCATGGGAATTGGGAACCCACCGTTGACCGTTGATTAGGTTTCAAAATAGTGGTGTTGTATAACTTTATCTGATCTACTTCCAACAAACGCTCACAACACTGTTCCAAACTAGCCATACAAATTTACAATTGTACATCGGGAGCATCGTTCACAAATGACAATGAGATATTCCCAATGTGTGAGTGTCGTGGCGTGTTGAGATAGTGTTGGAGTGTTTTGTTGGTAGGAGGTCCTTATCCTACCGAAATGTCAAATATGTTGCACCAATAACTAGGGGTGTCAATTAGACTGAATTTGGTCAAATCCCATTCAGTCCAATGTGAGTTTATTATAAATGGGCCACGTCCCAATCCAATCCAATCAATGTTTTGAAGCAATTTAGATTATTTTAATTTAATGTTTGGACCATCCAATCTGTTCAAATTCATTTTGATTTAGATTGGTTTCAACTCAAACCCGGCCATTGATACATATATTCTTATCTTATATCAATGGATCAGATATTGGCTTAATCCAACCCAATTCAGTATAAATTTGTTATGGACGGACCAAGTCCAATCCAATCTAATAAATATTTTGGACCGGATGGTCCAATCTAAAATGTCTTGTTAGTCCTCCAATCCGTCTAAATTGATTTTGGATTGGATGGGGTCTAATTCAAAACCAGTCCATTGACACCCTTACCAATAACAAACACCCATAAAGGTAGTGTTTGGTATCATTGTTGTTTTCTCGAACATTTATGTGTGAGAATTCAATAAAGTAATTTTAGGTTTTGTGCTATTTTATATGGTTATTTGATGTCAAGTGCCAATTAGGTATCATTTCAGTCAAAAGGAGAAAACATTATTTTTATTGTAAGAACTGTCTTAAAAAGTGACTCTTATAGAATCCAAGACATCTATTGCTGCTTGAAATGGCTTAAAAGGACTCAACCAAGTAAGAAAAAAAAATGAGGGAAAGAGCAAAACACCTAAATGGTACTACCATTGTGTATTTGCATAAACACCTTGGAGAAATGATTGACAAGAAACAATTAGAGAGAGAGAGATGCTAAGATAGAAAAATACTGGTATTGTTTGTAAGGCAACATCTATGATGATAGAAGGGGTACGATACCTGAAGAATTTACGGAGAAGTACAGACATACCCATATTTATAATATTTTAAAAGGTCAATTACCGCCACCCTATTCACCAATGCCCGCCACATGTGAATTAGCATCAATTTCGAACTAACACCTACCCCAACTGTACTTTGTGCCTATTAATTCTGACCCTGGGATGAACGGTCATTCTCCCAAGAATTTAACCAATCAAACCCCCATCGACTGGCCACCTCTTTGATGTAGTGAAAGAACTGATTAAGAAGTTGATACATAGAAGGGAGACCAGATTTCCTGCACTTGGTTTGGTATGTGTTAGGCTGCACTTCCAATGAGATTGAAACACATCACATGGATACCCTAGCTTGAGATCACATTGGTGCCTCACAAAACATCCAAACCATGCATTGGGATCATCTCCCAAGTACAAACGCATGCTCAGATGTGCATGTAGAGTGCATGTGGGATGCAGATGTGAATTCTCTTGGCTTACTTGTGCGACAAAACTAGATGGTGTGTTTTCTCCATTATATTTTCATATATATATATATATATATATATATAATTTTAAAAAGTGAAAAAAAGGAAAATGTTTCCTTAATTTCTTATTCCCTCTCCTTTGTTCTTCTCCAATGAAGCAGGACTCTCTCTCTCTCTCTTTCTCGTGACCTCTCATCTCTCTCTCCTTCTTCACCTCCTCCTTGTCAGAAGACCAAACCAATCTGCCATGCCTTGCGCACTAGCTCTCCCATGAACTAGGAGCTCGACATCTACTCCTTCTTTGCCACTATTCATTTGCCATCAGTCATTGAAGCCCATGAAAGACGTCCCAATTATTAAGTTTTTCTTCTCAATGTTAGATGATCTGGTAGGTTCCAAACCAGGTCCATTGTGGTTGACAGTAGATTTCATAACCTTAAATTAAATAGGGAGAATGACTGATCAGCCCAGGGTCAGAATTTGTAGGCTCAAAGTACTGTCAGGGTAAGTGCCAGCTCGGAATTGATGTCAATTCATGGGTGAACGTTGGTGCATAGAGTATGGATTGTTGAGCTTTTAAATGTTTATAGCTCTACAGTGAAAATCAGAAATCTACATTGGGCAAATCCATACTTCTCCAAATTAAATAAGCTCATGTTCGATGGCTTCAGTTGTTGATTCCTCAATTCCCCATAATCTAGTGGTGAAGAAGTCAGAGGACTCATACTGGAATGTTATTTGATGTTGGAAAATATATTAGAGAAGCATATGTTCCAAGCAAAGGATTTGGATGCTTTCTCTGAGATTTGGGAGTCTTTGTTTTTGTAAATCCCCAATGTTTACTCCTAAATCTGGATCTAATTCACTTTAATTTTATAATTTTGAGTTAAAATATCAACAAATGAAATAATGGGGTTAAAATATGTTGTTTATCGAATGTCGCACAAGTAAACCCTAATTCCATTTGTATATGAGCGTAATAAGATGATTGGAAGTGTATCCTGGTATATATACCAAACCGTATGCAAGAAATACAGTGTCGGTAGAAGGGTATCCATGCTTCGAACAATTTAAACAAATTAGAGTTGGGTTTGATGTACATAACGAGTTCAGATCTCCTACCTACAATAACCTTACCCACACCTACCCATGCTTTGTTATATTTGTACATTGAGAACATTTCCTGTATTTGCATGTTACCATTTATGGGGAGATGTTCCCAATGTACAGATGTAGTGTCATGTGGGTAGGAGATCTGAATTGGTACATAACGCAGTTCAAAGTATCGATACATATCAGCTGATTCATATTGAGAGCTTCTCGATACGTTCCTATAGAGGGTGTATTGGAGTTTTGACCGGTTCAAGGGGTGGATGGACCTTTAAACTGACCCCTCTGAATCAGATTTGAAAAAAAAAAAAAAACTAAAAAAAGTACCAATACACCTCTACCAATCATGCATAAACATGTCAATGTTCTATACATATGGGAGCCAGATTGATAGACAAAACCAAAATCCTACTCAAAACACAAATATAGCAAATGAATTGCATATGATCAATATTTGGAGAAATCACTCTCTTTCTTACCCACAAAAGTATTGCAGATGAAAGATGGTATTATTGTGAACCTATGATTACTATTTGAACCAGCTGAATCTTTTTCTTTCCTATAAAAATCCTATAATTATTATTTGGATCTTATGATTCAATTTATGAACCTCACAATTTATATGGTTAATGAAAATTGAATCAATTTCAACCAGCCAAGGTGCTGTAGACTGTAGTCAAAACCTTTATCAGAACAGGTTCCTTATGTGTGTTAGTAAAGGAAAAATACATGATATCGGAAATGCATAGTACAGGAAGAACTTTGATCAATCAAAGAACCCCTGAATTTTGATGAATACCACCTGATTGGTCACCCCTTGTATGATATTGGTTGATTGACTGTAAGTTTTTCTGATATCATCTCTTTCCACTATCATAGTCCAATCCATTAATAAAAAGGTATTTATATTATCAAGATCTATGCAATGTCAATGAGACTGTAAATACTTCAAGAACCAGATTTTATTCATTAATAATCGGATTTGAATCTAACCTTATATCCATCAGATTGAACTCAAGTTCGGAATGCATCACCCCAAAATACATGTATTAGTAGGTATTGTAATATATTGTTTTGCACTTAATAACATCTTTTTTTTAACCCTCTTGCACTTAATTACTCCAAAACATATGAAAAGTAATGGGGTTCATCAATAGAAAATAATGAGAAAGATGATTTATGACATTACATGTGGGTACTGAAAAAATGCATGTGGGTACTAAAAAAATGCATGTGGGTACTGATCATTGTTGTTTAGAGTTGAAACATAAAATTTAATGTTTCAAGTAACACCAGCAATCTTTATTGATCAACCCAAAATGTCCCTGATTATGTGACATGACAAATGATTGACTTGCCAAATTTGCACTGCTACAGTGGTTAAATTTGCAATGTTAAAAGTTTATATTCACCAACTTTTCAATTTTATCAAGTTATTGCTCCTAGCCCGATTAACCTAAGTCAATTCTCAACCAAAAAGTCATCTAGTTGCGGAATCACATTTCTGTGAAAGAATCTTCTTTTTTCACAATGACATAGTGTGGAAATGAAATAAACTTATTTTGTTTCAAATTCTTTGAGGTTGATGATATAATCTTACCACCGACAAGTATGGTTGTGTATATGTTTTCCTTTCCCTTAACAAATAGTCGTAAGTATATTCTTAGATAGATGATTTATAATTAGAAAATTGAACTCAAACTAGCATTTGATGGCTAATGTTTGTTTCCTTTAATTTCCATGAATCAGCATTTCGCCCTTCCTGAGACACCTCTTTTCTCTTCATACTAGTGCATGAGCCCCCTTCAAACCCAAGGTTTAAAATTTCGATACGATATGTTCGATACGGAGCATATCATATCGTATCTTTGAAAAGTAGATATGGGATATGCATAGAAATTGAGTGTCTCATCTTTTTACATGCGTATCAAACCCGTATCGAGAGTGTATCAGGGCATATAGGTAGCGTATCGACAAAAAAGATATGGCCAAATTTTGAAAAAAAAAATAAAAGGGGAAAGCAACCTTCTTTTCCCTAAAACAATGCTTCTTTCACCCCTAAATGACTCTAAAACTCCAAACCTCATTCCTAGAGTGCTAGATTTGCAAAAATTTGCAAGAAACAAGTGTGAATCGTTAATTTTTTTTAAAGATTTTTCAAATTTTGAAAAAATATGGCAAAAATAGGTAATTTTTTTTCAATTTTTTATAATATCTTGTGATTTTTTTCTTGAATGTTTAAATTTATACCGATCTACATTTTTTACATTCAAAATCACAATTTTTTTTGTGTTATCAATAGATTTATGGAAATTTCATGAAGATATTTGGGGAAAATATAAGTTAACAAAAAAATTGAAAATGTAATTTTTTTCTCTGCCTATAAAGACTAAATATGTTTTAGATCTATGGATTTATCTATCATATCCATAGAGTAATTGAAATTTCTTCTTCAATATTTTTTATATTTTTAGAATTAAAAAATAAATAATAATTAATTATGTTTTATCATTTGATCACAACAATTGAATATATTATAATTCAATGGATGATTTATCATATCCATAGACCAATTGAAATTTCTTGTTTAATAATTATTTTTTTTATTTTTAGAATTAAAAAATAATTAATTAATCATATCCACAAAGCAATTGAAATTTATTCTTTAATAACTATTTTTTGAATACATTATATAATGTTTATTTATTTTTTATAATTTTTGGAAATAAATAATAAATAATTATTAATTATATTTTCACTTAGAAGTTGTGTCAATGCATGTTTCATGGTTGGATAGGAGAGTTGGGTTTTTCCCATCCCATAAAATTATAGTTAAACATAAGATTTTTAATGAAATTATAATTAACTACAATATATTTATTCATAAAACCAATAAAATATATTAATTTAATGTATATACACCTCATTGAGGTCTTATATTTAGTGTTATTAATGTATTTTATGATTTATTAAAGTATTTATAGTGTTTCCAAGCATATCTATGTGTATCTTAATTTTTCTCCGATACACATGCGTATCCAAGGCATATTTTGATACATCTCTTAAAATTACCTTTTTGATACTTCTGATACTTTGAACCTTGCTCCAACCTTACTGGCTCCAAGAAGCAGTTCCTTGGTTAGATCAGTTTCCACAACAAAGACTTCAAGGGTACATGTTTCAATTTCTTTTTATTCGTCACTATTCACTTTGATCTAAGTTATAAATTCTATTTATTCTAAAACTACAACAGTGTACATCATCTTCATAACTGTTTCTCCCCCCTCCTCTTGAGTGTTTGTATTGCCTAGGTAAGAACATGAATGCAATCTGGTCATAATTGCTACTACCCATCTAATCTTGAAATTTGAACACATAAAAAAAGAACTTACTTTAACCAATGGCATATAAAATAATCTTTATATCCAATGGTTATGCTCTTCCAATTTGATAAATTAGTGAAGCTTCTTACATGATTTACTGAGTGATGGGACCTCTTAGAGGTCATCTACGTATGGAGGGGAGTGTGACACATCTGATTGGTTCTAGCTAGAGTATTCCTCTTAAAAGTTTCCACTTAAATTAAACCATCTTTTGACTCCCTTGTTGATCAACAAGGTTTTAAGTAGAGGTCTCCTTGTGTGCTAGACAGAATTGGCACATGTAACCTGCAGAGTAAAAAGAATGATACCACTTGTTTCTTGTGAGCACTCCTTCATGTATTAGTTTCCAAAAGAATATTTGGCATCTATAAGGGAGTCTAGTTTTTCATATACCATTTGTTTCAATTCACATGTCCATGTCCATGATATAGTAGAGTTATGTATGTAATTTGCAACTATTTCTCCCAAGTCCCATCTACTTCATTAGGCTTTACTTCATTGTCAGAAATCCAATCCTTCATAATATATTTATTTCCTAGAAAAGTTGATATTTCTCAAGGAGAGGAAGAATTAAATGTTGAACCACTTCAAGACAAACATTGAAGAAAACACAGTAGGGAACAATGATTATGTGTTAGAGAGTTGTTGGCTCTCCAACAATACTAGAGCCATAGATTTTCCATTGAGAACAATGAGAGAGGTGGTAGTTCAGTTTTTTTATAAGATGTTTTTTATTTGTAATTCTTTTCTTTTTTTTTTAAGTTGGAGCATGAGTGATAGAATAGTAAATTTGAGTTTTATTAGCTTATGGAAAAGAGATTGTCTTACCAAGAGACCCTAATGTTGTTTCGCTTGAGATTCTAAACAATTCTAAATATTACCCATGGTTTGAGGTAACAATCCATAGACTCTCCTTATTTAATAATAATTTATTTTTTAGTAAATTTTATTTAAATGCTTATATATATATTTTTTTTGTAAAATTGTGTTGGTGCGATAGATGGTACACATATCCATGCATGTGTGTCAATTGCTCACCAAGTTCCATTTCGAGGAAAAAGTCAATGACAACTCAAAATGTAATGTATGCATGCTTTTTACATTTGTCAGGCATGATGGGAGGGAGTGGCTTGATGAGAATGAAAATGATCATATTTGTATCCCTTAATATTTAGTCTTTTATACTTATTTAGTGTCTAAATGGATTCATTATTCTTATATTTTGATTTAGGACACGAAATGAGGCGTTGAGTGAAAAACAAAGCTAATCGGGTAATTATGGACAGTTTCGGAACCATGTCATAATTTGGGCATAACTCTCTCATCCGGACTCCTTGAGATGATTCAAGATGCGTTGGAAAGATAAGGAAAAGGTCTACAACTTTCATGTTTTGAGATCTGATAGATACGAACTGTATCGAGGTCAAAATCGTGTCCGAATTATCTACAATTGCATTGCTGACGTGCTAAGAAATTTTAGGAGATTTTGTAAGCTTCTCTTGGAGGCTAAAGAGAATAATACAAAAGGGAGAGAAAAAGAAGAGATTAGGGTTTGGACCCCTAAAAGAAAAATTGAAGAAGAAGGCTGCTAGGGAGAGGAGGAGGCTGCTGAATGCGGACTGAAGGAGAATCATAGCAAGGAGATCGAATACAAAAGGGTTCTGCAATTTGGTAACCTAGATTCGATTAGGTTCTTGAGGTTAAGAGAATAATACAAAAGGGAGAGAAAAAGAAGATATTAGGGTTTGGACCCCTGAAAGAAAAATTGAAGAAGAAGGCTACTAGGGAGAGGAGGAGGCTGTTGAATGCGGACTGAAGGAGAATCACAGCAAGGAGATCGAATACAAAAGGGTTCTGCAATTTGGTAACCTAGATTCGATTAGGTTCTTGAGGTTTCTCTATTGAATCTTTCTTGTTTCTTCCTTTTTATGCGAACTATGATGAGCTTTAATCCTGTTTTGTAATTAAACTTAGGCAGATCCAATTGAGTATGTTTTGTTCTTGGGATTCTTGATTAGGGTTTCGATTTATAGAACAATCTTGGCCGAATTGTTCTTGCATCTGTGATTAATTTCTTGAGAAAGAATTAGGTAATTAGATCATCTAATCAAGAAATGGACTGAATGCATTTTATAGATAAATTGAATGGTTTGGTTGGCAATCATTCATACCTGATTTGATGGCCTGCAAATTCTTGTTCTTAATGCATATTTGGTGAGTAAATTCTGATAGAGATATAGGATTTGTCATTTAGAGATAGGGTGGGCTACGCTTGAGAGAGGATGCTCATAGATTAGGGTTTCGCCAACCCAAGACTAACTTCACCTCAGTCAGATAGCTTAAATATTTGATGGTTGAACCGATTCTGTCAATTCTTGTATACAGTGACTCTTCTTATCATTAAGAGTGGTTTGATCCGAAAGTAATTAGGGTAGTTTGCTTGTTCTTAATTATATCATGAGGGGCTAGGCTTTTATTGTTAGGGACTAATGCTTGATCATGCATTGAATTTCATTCATTAATAAAACCGGTGAGGTTCTTGTTATATTGTGTTATTTGTGTTGATTACGTGTCATTGGATGATCACCAATTAATCGTTCCTTGATCAAGATTATGCATCGAAAGGTGATAATTGAGGTGGAACTAATAACACTTATTTGGCCAATAATTAGGTAGAGATATTAATTGTTGGTAGGATTTCCGTATAGGTGTATTGACAGCTTGTGTTTATTCAAAGGGGATTTTGATTAAAAGAATGAGAATTCATTGATTGTAATTCCATTTAATTGAACATAGGTTTAGCTAATCGATTCTTGAGAAAGATCGACTGGTGCTTTTAGGAAACACCTTGGAATATGACAACCCTCATGAGATTTTATTGATGTTGAACCTTGATGATTGTGATAGGATTATTCCCTCATGACTTGAGAGTATTCTTAGAAACAATTTAAGACCCTACAAACTTGTTTCCCTTACCCCTTACAGGTTTGTAAGTTGCAATTTGCAACTATTAATATGTATAATTATAATTTAAGGTATTTAATGAAATAACATTAATTTTTTTGTTCAATATAGGAAAATATTATGTGGTTGATTCAGGATATGCAAACATGTTTGGGTTCTTGTCCCCTTATTGCTCTGAAAGATATCACTTAAAATATTTCATGGGAAGAGGTGGTCATCCTAAAACTGTTAAAGAACATTTCAACTATGTACATTCTTCATTAAGAAATGTCATAGAACATTACTTTGGCATCCTAAAAGCAAGATTTCTAATCTTGAAGTTAATGCCATTGTATCCCATGCATAAGCAAGTACGAATTATTTTTGCATATTGTGTGTTGCACAACTTTATTAGATTGTCATGTACACAAGATGTATATTGGAATGGATTCTTATAGGCAAAAACACCAATTAAAGGTGAAGGGGGAATGTTCCACAATATTTCTCAAGCAACAATTAGTGTTAGGTCCCAAGCATATAGATAAATGGAACTAATACAAGATGAAATCATGCTCCAAATGGTAGAGCATTACAATTTGAGAGTAACTCGCCCTCAACCAAAGAACATTAGGAGAAGGTGAGCAACATGATTAGTTTTTTTCTCAAATATGTTGTGTTTTTATTTGATGAATATATTGGATTGTTAGTGTTGAACTATTTGTAATAAAGAAATATTCATGTTAAATTAATTACAAGTATTGAAGTATTACTTGTCATGTAGTGATCTATGTAGGGCCCACATTATTTTTTTTATATAGGTAAATACATAAGTGGAGCCTGCAGATGATAGCCACATATGCCAATGTGTAAATAGGGATTATATTGTTATCTTGTATAGGGAAATGCATGAATAGGGCCCATTTTAATATTTTGTGTAGGTAAATGTGTGAGTAAGACCCACAAGTAATATTTGCATGTTTGAATGTGCTACTAGGTCTCGTACGTAACATTTGACATGTATGTAAGAGGAACAGATAAATATGGTTGCCAAACGATCTTTCGGTCTTTTTAGCTTTTGAAAGATCTTTAAAAAAATTGCAACCAAACGGTCTTTAGTCTTTGAAAATCTACCTGTGAAAGCTTGTCAATCTTTGAGGTCTTGAGCTTTTGGAAAATCTTCCTAAAAAGAAACAGCAACAAACGTTTCAAGTAACAACAACAATCTTTATTGATCAACCCAATTTCCATTAATCAACCAACCTCAAACGTTTCATAAATAAACAACAATGGCATCAAACACAACCCTAGTCTAAAACCATTTTTGTTCGAATAGATCAAGCCATCAAATAAGACATTATTGTGGATCATCATGAAACATTGAGTTATCGACACCTTTCGCAAAAGCTACAGGGATTGGGACCATTTGACAAATTCCCAAAATGCTTGTGGACACTATCTATAAAAGGAATTCTGAATTCACTCCCATCACATGACATGGTAAAAGGAACAAAATGATGGGCATGGAGACAGATGGCAAATGAGCAAAATGACAGAGTCAAACTTCGCTTTAATTTATGCGACAACTATGTTTTCTCATATAGGAAAATTCCTGAACAGTACCCTGAAATTTGGGGTTGTGTCAAGTCAATCCCCAAACTTTAAAACGTGTCTCTATAGTACCCTGAACTTTCAAATTGTGTTTAATAAGTCCCTACAGTTAGTGAACACCATCACAGGACATCAGGTGTGTATTAAATAATTTCAAAATGGAAAATTTTCCCTTTATGATTTTTTTTCTGACCATTTTACCCATTTCGTCTTAGTGTTAGAAGAAGAAATGGGGAAAAGGATTATGAAATTAGACACGGATCAACTTTTGAAGCTCCTGCTCCCCTGTTCAACGATCACCTGTCCGATTTCATAACCCTTAATGCACACCAACGAATGGGTAAAATGGTCAAAAAATATCATAAAGGGTAATTTTGTCATTTTAAAATTATTTAATGCACACCTAATGTCACATGACAAGGTTGACTAACGGTCAACTAACGATAGAAACCTATTAAACACAATTTGAAAGTTTAGAATACTGCAGAGACACATTTTTAAGTTTGAGGACTGATTTGACACAACCCCCAAATTTCAAGGTACTGTTCAGGAATTTTCCCTTGATTTTGAATATTCACAATGGCCAAGGGCTAAGCTGACATATCGTGAATCCGTAATTCAGGGGTGGTCTATTTTCTAAAATAAAAATCTCAACAAGGACATGAAGGTCCAATGATTCATACCAAAGAGCCTGCTTTAGGATTTTCTTTCTACAGCTTGATTCACTTTTCTGTAGGTGTTGGAATACTGCTTTCTTTAGGTTTTAAACACTCACATAGGCGACGAATGAATAACATATTCAGGGTGAGACTTGAGAGGGTGATAGTTGTTGGCCTAGCCGGCGGGAGCCACTGCCGGCAATAGTTCAGGCCTACCGAACATCAAGGCCAGAGTGAATATGTATATAAGGTAGTATTTATAGTAACATTCAAAAATATTAGTCTCATAAAAAAAATGAATATTTATCGATTCTTTGGCATTTAAGGTGAGTTTGGAAGTGCTTAAAAATAAGTATTTATTCGAATAGTAATTTATTTTGAATAGAAATCACATTAATAAACACTTATTTGCATTTAGGAAATAAGCTCGAGTAAGTACTTATTCCTAAGATTAAGCACTTATTTGAGAAGCTCAAATTTTAGATTTATTTTTAAATGCTTATTTCCTTTCTGGCCTATCTTGGCATGCTAGGTTATTTTGAACACTAATTAGAATAAACACTTATTTTTTAAATAAAACTACCAAATTTCACCTTAGACTGGCCCAAGCCCCAAGCTATATCTAAAATCTGAAGTATTAATTTGGGCTAGGCGTAAGACCACCACAGTTCCATTGAGTTCACTCTCAGGACACGTAGTGTCTAAATCATCTAATTCTTCAACCAAATGGACTGTGAAAGTCAAGTTGGATACAACTAATGTCCAAGTTGAACATGACTGATGTATATTATTTACTCTATTTGATCCTAACCTGACTTTTTTCCTAATTCTCCATTTTCTTCTATTTTTGGTAATCCTCCAGTTCCTTTTTTATTGACTGCACATCTACAACTCTAATTTCTTCTTCTTCTTCTTCTTCTTCTTGGGTAAATTGGAAAAGATGGGCTACACAAATCGGGGTAACCCTCTACCAAGCATCACAAAAACATAAAACTCTAATTTTTTCATGAAAGGAATTGTTCTTCCCTTCGTGAAAAACCACTTAATAACCAGTCATA
Source organism: Nelumbo nucifera (assembly GCF_055504915.1). Taxonomy (NCBI): domain Eukaryota; kingdom Viridiplantae; phylum Streptophyta; class Magnoliopsida; order Proteales; family Nelumbonaceae; genus Nelumbo; species Nelumbo nucifera. The sequence goes on from NC_142649.1 coordinate 61,254,615, forward strand.
ATATAGTGTAATATTTAATTGCTGCATGCATGATACAGCATTCCATTGTAATTCATCAATTCGAGTTTCATTATAAAAATCCCATTTCTTAACTTCTCTAACTTCTTAATTCCCCAGGAAAGAAGAATGTGCATGTTACTGCAGTTCCACTCTCCCTAGACTTTTTTTTTTTTTAATATTAATCAAATACCATCTTCACATGCCTCGACCTTAACCCCGAGTAGAGGATGCCCTAAAATGTACAAAACCTCTTTTACTAGTTCTCAATCAAGAATATAGTCATACCCATTAGAAAAATCAGAGGGCATATTATATTACAGAACACGTTTCCGTATCTAACCAAATACTATTAACAATCGAGTTTCAGTCATTTCACCACTAGGAGACAGACCTCTCCAGTCTCCACCATAGGTGCTCAGAACTTCATATTCAACTCTTTGCTGCAAATGTCCTGCATTTCAATTCAGCAATCTAATTAGTAAAATGTGAAGTGTAAAATAAGCAAGAAAAAAAGGGGAGAGAGAGAGAGAGAGAGAGAGAGCACAGGATTTCAAGGAACCATCTTTTGGAAGCTTGGAAATGTCAACGAAAACGTTTAATGCCATGGTACCAATGAGCAATAAAAAAAGAGAGAGATCTGAGGGACTTGCCTAATGTTAATCTAACCCCTCTCCATTTAGATCACATGTAAGGCATTTACAGCAGCTAGAGGTAGCTAATGTATGGATTGGGTTGGGTTGGTTGCGGGTTGAAGGCCAACCCATCCACCAACTACCCACATTTATAATTTCTATGGGCATTACAACTCAACCTAACCCGACCATGTTGAACCATTTGAATGTTAATATGTTATATTATGTAAACCACCTTTAGTAAGGGAAACAAGCTTTATATTTCTCTTATACGACCATGTATTCTTACCCTATTGGTTCAACCCAGGCATAAAAGTTGTTGAACCTCATTGGAAAGAAAGAAAGAAAATAGAGATAAAGGAGAGAAGCCACATGAGGGTCAACCTGTATACCTGAAATTTAAAAGGCAAAAAATTGCAGAAAAAACAATATATAAATAAATAAAGAAATATATATATATATATATATATATATATATTGCAGAAAAACAGAAACGGGTAAAACAAAGAAATTGCAGAACCTTCTTTTAGCAAGAAAAGCAGAATTACAGAAAAACAAAGAAATTAATAAAATAAAATAAAATCATCCATCCGGAAAAACAAAGAAATTGATAGAATTCAATAAAATATATTTGAGACAAAAAAAGCAGAAATTGCAGAAAAGCAACAAATTGATAGATAATCAAAAATATATATTTAAGTCAAAGTTATCTTACTGAAATATTATTGCCAAATGCCGATATATGCCTTGACAAGTGCCATAGCAGCTCCAAAGTTATCTAGCATCATAAATAATTCAAGATGTCAATTTATCTCCATGCTTCAGGTAAGAACGGAGAAATGTATAGCCTTTAAGATACACCGATATATTAAGCTAAACAACTTTCCATAATGATACTATAGTTCTTAAACCTATTCAGTTATCTGTTGCCTGTCATTATAAGTTGAAGTACAAGCCTTAGAACTAATGAAGATACAAGAGGCATGCTGTTTTGGAGGGTCTCTTGACCATGATCTCAACAGTGCACGTTTACTGTGTCCAAGTTACCAAGCATTGCTATCCTCATGAAAGAATAAGAAATGATTGATTCCAACTTCCAATTCTTGTAACAAACCACATTGTTTTTTCTGCTTACATTCTTGTAAGCTTATGGAAGCATGCTATTCACACCATTTGGCCTTTAGCTCTGAAAATAGCTAGGGATTTGTTTCAATTCTGTCATTTTGCATTAAATGATTGTAGAGTGACTTACCGTTACAAATCTCATAACAGTTAATATTCTAGTACCAATTATGGATTGCATTATTAGATGGTAATCATGGTATTATGGTACATACCAGTAAAATACTCATTTTTTATCAGCAATATCAGTTCAATATTCTAGTACCAATAATAGATTCATTACAAAACTAAGGCACTGAAACAGATTCACACTACTAAAAAAATACAAGATCTTACACCTCTAGTAAAGAAGCACATTCAATAGATGAGATGGAGAGTAAAAATCCCCTGCTGTACAAGGGACTCTTAAAAGAGAAGAAGACATAAGTTTTACATTGTCAATCATGACAGGACAGCAGGACAGCATAAAGCTGACTGAAACCCATACAACAGGACAAAGATGAGTTAAATTGGGTTATAGACATCTGGTGCAATATTTTGAAGACTAAATCTAATATCAACCAAATCTAATCCTGCATTCTGGATACAGAAAGTATCATGAAATTTATCACATTGGCCTTATGATGGAGCTCCTGTTTCGAATCTTTTACTTGTTTGTGCTAGTTTCAACATCTAGAGTTGAATACTAAGAGCTTTCCAATAGATAGTAAAGGGCTCATAGATGTAATTTTTTTTTATGAGTGCTCATAGATGTAAAATTAAATAATTACTTCAGCTCAACTAAATTACCATTAAAATTTTAAATCTAAGTAGCTTGCAAATTCATGCTAAGCCAAAAATAAAACTGCTAATCAAAACATCAAACTCACCATTGGTGGATGTTGTAATGGGAATCTTGGCCACTCTGGGATTAGTGGAATATATATAAACCACACTTGCGAGGTACAAATGGTATATTCAGAATATATAAGAGATGTGATGACGTTATAGCAGAGGTGTCCTCACTTCTTCAGGCACTTCAACTCTCAGCCTTTCTCCAATCTATTTTCTTTTGGAAATTGAGGGAGATGTCTAAGTGGTGACTGTACAACTTTGAACCTGTAAACTTAGCATGTACTGGCTGCAGCTAAGTGAAGAGACAGTAGCAACCATCTATTAGAAAACTCTTATTGCAGAACATAATCTCAAACCATTAAACCTAGTTTACTTGCAAAGCCATTCTAAGCCAAAAATAAAACTGCTAATCATGTTGAGGCGGAAAAAAAAAATTCAATTTTATACTACAGCCATTAGAATGCCCAATGATAAGCTATGATAGCAAACATAATGCAAGAATTGAAAACAGAAAACAGGAAGCATACATTATCACAGGTCATCAATAAAAGTGAGAAAGGGAAGATTAGATGCTCTGGACTGCAGACTGCTCAGAAAATTCTCTGGTACTAAAACCAGAGCTATTAGTTGAAGGGGGGGGGGGAGGAATGGTGGCTAAGAGCACAGAAACAGTAGTAACCATCAAGTGCTATGGTCATGGAGACATACCTGAGTCTACGATGAATTTCCCTGTATTCGAAGCAAACAGCAAAGATGCAGACTCACAGAATGAAACCAAAGTGACAACGCTCAAACCCTAAGCCATGACCCTATGAATAACCTCAACCCAACCAACCTAACCCTCTTCATTTGACTCAAATTCGACCCACGTGTCAAACAATTGGGTTTGGAACTTTGGATGGGTTGGGTTGGAGATTGCCACCCCAGATAGCAACAATATTCCCATCATGAGTCATATAATGCACAACTCAGGTCAGGTGAATAGCCTTCCTCTTTCATTTTCCTAACAAGTTTGTCCAATTCATTATAGATCACTTGTGTTTTTGGGTGAGACTTATCCCCAGATACAAATGCATGTACTTCACTCTTCAGCTCAATCCAACTAAAACCAGCATCCTTCTTCACACCCTTTTCTTCCATCATCTTCCTCATCATTTCTGAGCCCACCCGTTCTCCACACACAGTGTACAAGTTCGAAAGAAGGATGTAGTTTGCAGAATCGCAAGGGGACAACTCAATGGCCCTTTGTGCAGCAAGCTTTCCTAACTTCAGGTTCTTGTGCACCCTACAAGACCCTAAAAGAGTTTTCCATATCAAAGAGTTTGGCTCAAATGGCATCTGCTCAATGATCTGATATGCTTCTTCAAGCCTTCCAGCTCGACCAATCAGGTCAACCAGGCATGCATAGTGTGACATTGATGGGACAATGCCATGATGACTTTCCATTATCTTGAAGTAGTCAAATGCTTCCTCAACATAACCCACGTGGCTACATGCGCTCAAGATTCCAACAAAGGTGGCATGATTGGGCCTGATGGTTTCTGATGCTACCATCTCATCAAAAATTTGAAGTGCTTTCCCCCCATGTCCATGATAGGCATAACCATGAATCAATGTGTTCCATGACATGACATCACGAAAGGGCATGCCATCAAATGCTAACTGTGCATCCTCAACACTCCCACACTTAGCATACATACTAACTAATGCATTTCCAACACACACATCGATAATATCATATCCTAACTTCAAGCAAAAACCATGTAGTTGCTTTCCTTGATCTAATAAAGCCAAATTAGCACAAGAACTAAGTGTACTAGAGATTCCATATTCATTGGGTCTAGCTCCCTTCTTATGCATTTGGCAAAGCAAGCAAGCGGCTTTTTCATTAAAGCCATTTTGAGAATAACCAGATATAGCTGCACTCCATGAAACTCTATCTGGGTTCTCTATTTTCTCAAACACCTTTTCTAGCTCCTCAATTTTCTTATTTCTAGCATACATGGTAATAAGAGCATTTACAATGCGATTGTCCGATCCCAAATTCAGCTTTATTATGGAACAATGGATTTGTTGCCCCATATCAGTGAATTCCGAGCATAACCCACAAGCAGCGATGACTGTTGCAAAGGTAACCACATTGGGTTCAATTCCCAAATTTACCATTTGGTGGAACAAATCCAAGGCCTCATCCCCACGTTCATGTTGGATACAACATGAGATCATGGAAGTCCATGTCACCACATTCCTATCTTCCAATTTCTCAAAAACCAACTTTGCATTCTCAAAGGAGTCATTCTTTGAGTAAAATTCGATCAATGCACTGCCAGAGTGAAGGCTCTTATCTAGCAAAGTTTTAACCATGAAAGCATGAATCTGCTCACCAAAAATGAACCCGCAGGCAACTAAAATGCTTGAGATAGTGTGATCATTTGGAACTAGGCCACATTTCAGCATCCTATCGAACAATCTAATTGCAGCTTCAGACATTTTGTTCTTTGAATAACCCCCTATCATGGACGTGAAAGAAACCAAATCAGGCTTCAGCATTCTGTCAAAAACCCGGTGGGCCATATCAATCAAGCAGCATTTTGAGTAAAGATTGATCAGGAAATTCTCTGTCCTGCAACCATGAACAAACCCAGCTCTAATAACAAGCGAATGCACTTGCATTCCCAAATTTGCTGCTGCAAGGTCTGCACAAGCCTGAAGTACAACATTTAACGTAAAGTCATTAGGAAGAACACCTAACTCAAGCATTTCCACAAACATAGAAATCCCAATTTCTGGAAAACCATTCTGAACACACCCAGAAATGATGGAGGTCCAAGTGACAACGTTTCGCTCCAGCATTGCTTCGAACACCTTAAAAGCGTCAGAGACACGAGCAGACTTCATGAACAAATCAATCAAGATAGACTCCGTAACGATACCTGGCTCCAACCCCTCTTCTTTCATCTTCGTATGTAAGTATCGCGCTTCATCTAGACTCCTTGACTCTATAAATTCCCAGAGAATCTTCTGTTGAGCTAAGAACATCGGAATGGATTCATAATGCGAATCCATGAACCCGTCCAATAAACTTGCCCTGGATTTCATTCCGTTATTGTTTTTTGTGGGACTGAACTCCATTTTGGTGAAACTTCTGTGCTTTGCAATAGGTTTCCCTGTTAGAAGTGGGAGGGAAATCGAGGAGACAGATTTCATGATTTTTCTCCATGTGAGAAGGGAGCAGGGAAGTTGATGAAGGCTTTGGATAGAATGATGGAAATCAACTGTTGGTTTTGGAATTCCAAATGACGAATTCTCCATTAGAGAGCTGAGAGGAAGGGGCTAAGTGGCTAACCTCTTCCTCTAGAGAGGTTTTCGCTCGACCACTGTTCGCTGTGGCTGAGGTCCCAACATGGCGCCTCGTGTGCTCCCTGTTTCTGCACTAACTGCAATGGATAAGAGGAGGTAAGGCACGGCATGGTAGAGGTCGGATTTCCTGCACTCGTTTGGTGTGTGTCGTGGTGCACTCCCAATGAGATTGTAACACGTCATGCTTTGTACGATTCTCTTAATGAGATTTAAATGGCCTATTATATTTTTATAATAATAATAATAATAAATTAATAAAACAGAAAAATTAGAAAAAAAGCCAATTCGAGAATTAGGAGAGAACAGGGAACTCTTGCATACCAAACCTCATAGCTGTGCAAACGCCATTAATGATTTCAGACCGCCCTTTTCATCTTCGAGCATTGACAAGGGGTAGGAATTTTATTTTAAACTGTTAAGTAGCGTTGGGACCAGAGATCATACCAAGTCTCATCTATTAGGCAGGGACCAGAGATCATAAATAGCCTCAAATATGAGAGGACGGATCCCCATCCATTATTTTTCAAAACGATTCATGAATAACTTATTAATTTCTTTAGAAAAGTTTCGCTTCTTGATGCACTATTTCATTTCTCAACTCTTGGTTTCCTTTTCTTTTTCTTTTTCTTATTTTTTCTATCCATTTTTTCATATATGAGGTTCTTTTGTGGTTTACCTTCTATTTTGTCATTGGTGATCGATCTGCTCTATAATGTCTTCCTTTGTTTTTAATAAATGTTTTAAACTTTTTTATCTGTTCTTGGCCGTTCTTTCCAAAATAGGTTTGAAGACTTTATTTCTATCTTATTAATTCATAAATAATCTTTTGGGTTATTTGTATGTGGAAAATATTTATACAAGTATTTCATATATGTTTCTATTTAACTTGAGAGAAAACCCGCCTGAATTTGGTAACCGGGGGATTTTACTTTTTCGATTGATTGAATTTTTTTCCAACAATCGAGGTGTTAATCAAGGTGTTTTAGGCTACCTGTATTTGTTATTTTGACTGTGTACAGTTCAGTTTGCTAATGAACTGATCAGCTTCAGACTTTCGGTAGCTTTGTTGCTATGGCTGTTCTGGTTCATTGGTTCAGAGATGACGATGTAGGGAGGAACTGAGGATGGAGAAGGAGAGTAGAAGAAGATAGGGAGAGGGCGTTAGGAAAGGAAGGGATTTCTTTTTTCTGTTTTTTACTTTTAAAGAAGCAAACCATCGGTTTATATATTTGAAACGTGACGTGTTACAATCTTATTGGGAATGCATCATTGTCATGGGGGTAGTTCTACAGCGGAAGAAATCCATGCAGCGTCCAAGCCAAGGTAGGCCAGGATAAGCCTTTGTGTGCTTGGAGGCTAGGAGTTGCCCGATGAGATGGCTCCACCAAGGTCAGTAGCATTGGATCATGACCTCAAGTTGCATGGCCAGGGCACTTGGCTGGCTCTGGCCGGTCCATGGAAGATGCTACTTACGTGCTAAAGGGGGACGACCATAATGTGAGGCGATTGTGCGCCGAAGAGGTGACTTGGCACCGATGTGAAGGGTCTCCTGTATGCCGATGATGATGGGCACCTGTGTGTCGTGTTGATAGGCAACCGCTTGGGCCGAAACACACCCGTGCGCTAGAGGCAACGGGGTAGCTCACTCAGCTTGGGCAAGGGGTTGGCATGGTGAAGGGTCATGCTTGAGCCAGGCCCGCATGCCAAGCCTCCATTGAGTGTCGGTAGTGCAGTGTCGGTCCATGCATTGTCCCCATGAGCAAGTGTGCACCCATGAGAAACCCTGGTAGCCATGCTAGTCATTAACCAGGGCCGCCCCACAAGGGAAGTTGGTCTAGGAGTGCCAAGGTTAGGCACCCAAGGAGGTTGACCACCCCTCCTCAAAGAGTACATTAAGCTTTTGGTGGTCTACCTGAAAATGACATCAATTCTCCCAAAAATCTTACAGGCGAAAATGACAGTGGTGTCCCTTAACGTAAGCTGCCAAGCGTAGGCAAGGCTAAGCCTGTGTTAGACCTTAACATCATGTTACACACCAAACAAGTGCAGGAAATCCGAATTCGACATGGTGATGGTAAAAACATGCACAGTTGTATCGACTGTGATCCCGAAAAAAAACTTAACCAAACAACTATTTTTAGGGGAAAATATTTAAAATATCCCTAAATTTTACGAAATGGACGAACTCTACCCTTATTGTTTGTAAAATGACTCACACTCTACCCCTTCCATTTGTGTCGTGACTTGTGATCACATTCAGTTTGCACATGATAGCACGTGACCATTAAAACATTTTTAAAATCCAATTTTGCCCTTTGTGGCAAAAAATGCTTATCTCACTGCAAAGACCTTCCAATAGGTGAACAGAAGGATTTGCAACGTTTTAAAAAATGACCTGGAAACGGAACCATCCTAGGCACCGGTTTCTGGGTCAACAGTCCGATCGTCCAATTCGAATGAACAGTTCGTTCTGACAATAAAATTAAAAAATAACTAAAAGGGTAAAAAACCATTAAACGGGTCGATGGTTCAACCGCCCGGGTTACCGGCTTATTGACTTTTTCAATGGTTTTTGACCAGATTCTAGGTTTGGGGTAAAATGGAACCAGTTGCCTGGACGGTTCCCGAGCCGAACGGTCTGATTGTCCGGGTCAATGGCGGTTTGAAAACGTTGGAGGATTTGTCTCCCATTCTTTCTTTCTTTTTGTATCTTTTAAAAGGTTACACAACCGGGGTAGCCCATCCCCCAACCCATAACCCCTCCCCCCAACCTAGGTGAAGGCGGGATTCGATCCCAAGTATGACCAGCAAGAGACCTTACCAACCAAATGGTTGGCACCTTACTGGGTTTGTCTTCCATTCAAAAACTAGATTTTGAGGATGTCATCTTAATTCTAGGCTTTCTAGCTATCTCCATGTCCATCCCTTCAATGTCATAGGAAATGACGGATAAAAAATGATTGGGTCATTTATAAGCATAGAAGTTATTCTTTCAAAATTTATATATAAACCAAAAAATCAAAGGGTTCAGACCCAGACATGAAGAGGACTATTAATTTGTAGGGATTTTGGCCTGGAATGAAGAGAGAATTGGAGTGGTAGTGAAAATGCCTTTGTTTTGGTAGAATTCACTCCCTCCATTTAAAGGTCCTAAGGGGATACGTATGGGTCTTGAATAAAGCTATTTGGGTTAAGCAAGGTCAAAAAGTTCAAGCGAAGGATGCATCCACGTTTGATTTCACTACTAATATAGAAAATGTAATTCTAATCAGCCACTCTTATTTATTTATTTTAATATGATCAAATGGTGCTACACAAGAACTGGGGTAGCATGCCCCCAAAAGTCACTCATACAAATAAAATCAATGTCCCTAAAGGAGATCACAAAGATTGATGAAGACAAAACGATCAGGAAGAGAATGAGCTCGGTTTGCAAGCCAAAGATTGTACACATGTTTGTTTCTAACACCACCTTTCTGCTTCTCCTTCATCTGTAAATAGTCTGAAATAATATTCCTTAAATTCCAAAAAGGGGAGATCAGACCTTTGAGACAATATATTACAACATTCAAGTCTCCTTCTATTATGATTGAATAGTAGATGAAGTTGGTCGCTAAATTGTGAGCTTCCCATGTTGCCCAAGCCTTGACTACATTTATAGATGAGGTGCCTAGAGTATATCCTTTGCAATTCAAAACCTTACCCAAATGATTCCTTGCTATGGCTGCTAGAAAACAACTTTCATTTCTTGAACAAGATGCATCAAAATTAATTTTAATTTCACCAAGATTCGGAGGGAGCCATGAGATGTATTTCCATTTTCTTACTTTTTTGTTGTTATTCAACTTCTCAATGAGCTCCCAATATTTTGAGAAAGCCTTATAAGCCACTCTTATTTTTTAAGCTCAAGAATAAGGACCAAGAGATATTATGAGGAAACAATAAATAAAAGTGGTGAAGCTTTTAAAATAGATATGGTGGTGCGATATAAAATAAAAAATAGAATTATTCAATGGAAGATGTTAGACAGTGTATGCCCTTAACTCCAATTAGATTGATGTACATAAACATTTATCTGTAAATGAATAAAGTACATTATTGTTTCATGTTAATGATGACATGTTTTCTGTGAATTATCCCTTAAACTGGACACTAATGAGACTCATGTTAGTTTATAATGTTCTTAGCCATTTGATAGACTTGGGGAATTTATTCTGACAAGGCTAACGCTGGTGTGCTACCAAATAGTTGGAGTAGCTTGTTTCAACTATTAGGGTTAAACCCAAAGCACAAGTAGTGGGTGTTTGGAAGAAACACTAAACCTAGACCAATTTTCAATTATGCTATGGACCTTGGAGATAGATGAGAAAAACTAGAAAGTTACACATAACCCTAGACTTGATTAGGATACTACACTAGGCAGTGGACCGAGGTATCTTTGATGTACCAACCAGTAACATCCATTACGGGTCAAAATATCTAGGCATGTTGGGGCAATTTGGGAAATTATTTGAATGTGTGATCATAGTGATAAGATCGATCCCTTTGTCAGTAAAAAGTGAATATCAAACTTTGCATTCTTTCTTATGGAAACCTAAACTGCCGGTAGTGAATTTCACTTGTGTTTGAAATCTAGTTTTGCAAAATAATTTATATATTATTATATTACTATTTTATGAAAAACAAATTGCAAAAATGTTTCAATCCTAGTATCCATCCAAGCAGAGAGTGTAACACTGTATCTTGTAGTCAAGGGTGAGGTCCTTCCTTACGGGTAGTGTTCTGATGATTATGGACCAAGAGGTTAAGTATAAGAGACCATTACAGGGTTGATTACCTGATGGGCTTTATCTCACATAAATCCATTATCCTTGGGTCTTCATAAGGTGGCTAAATCCAGTGATCATTTAGATGTAAATGTTGGGCCCAAACTGAGCCCATGTTGATTGGCTTAGGGGTTCACTACCCCAAGTAGTGAATTCAACCTAATCTCTTTTAGAGGTGGGGTTGGACCCTCATGGACTTTATGTGAGACCTTTAATGGTATCCATGCCATACAATATCAAGCCCAAAGTAGCCATGCAATGGACATGAGCCATTAAAGAAAATGGGCCAAAGGCCCATTAATGATGAGATAAGTTGAGTTGTTAAGTTGTCATGTGATTTAAGAGGATAATGCTTATATATTAAAAGAGTCCATATACAAATTAGATTTGGATAATCTCCTAATTAGATCAGGATAGTGCTCCATAAAAGGGGGATTAAGAGGGAGAAGGCGAATAGAACTTGTTATCTTCACTCTTTTGCTCTCTTCTTTCCCATAAACCCCATCGCGGCCTAGCCATTGAAAGAACTTATTTTTATTAGTTTTCCTATTGTGTTTTTGCAAGAAAAATGTTGGGGAAATCGGGCTTAAAAATTTCAGTCGATCCAAGGCAGTTGGATTGTAGTTTTGCAAAAAAAAAGCAATGTTATTGAATCGGTTTCTCATTCACTTCACAAATCACAGCTCCCAGAGTGGTAGTTCACACCCAAAATTGGTCCAAAAATTTCAGTTGATCCAAGGCAGTTGGATTGTAGTTTTGCAAAAAAAAGTTGTGTTATTGAATCGGTTTCTCATTCACTTTGCCATCTTCAGTTGGAGGCCGATTTTTTGGACCAATTTTGGGTGTGAACTACCACTCTGGGAGCTGTGATTTGTGGACTCTGTATCAAGTACAATTAGTTTTAATTTCAATTTCTAATCCTATCTGGTTCAATGCAATATTGATCTATAATTCTCAGAATTCAAAATCTCCGAGAAACTGGTTCCCGAGTTGGGTTAGAACATTTTTGAAATTTGGCCAACTGTTAAACCTAGTTTGGCCATCCATATTCTGGATTCTAACCCTTCCAATAAAAGATTGAATGGTAGAAAACTATATAACCTAGGGGTGAGCAAATGGGTAGGTTCGACCTAGAACCAATTGGAATCGGCCTCGAACTGGTCTTGAACCAATCCTATCCAATTTGTTACAAGGTACGGTTTGGTTCCAAATTATTGGAATCGATCTCCACCCGAGCCAATTCCAAAGCCTAGGGGTTTACCCTACCTGAACCAATATGATGAATTGGCCTTGGAGCTAAACTTTCCTCAAAATAAACCCCAAAATACTTTGAGGATGTGAAGATTTGAACCCAAGCACTCATTGTTACAAAGTCTAATGGTATCACTAACCATGGAGTTACTTAAGTAATTTGATCATTTGTTTTCATTTTAATATTTGAATGTGTAGAAGGTAATATTTACAATATTTAAATTATAATGATAAGTTTTGAACCATATATTAATACATTATAATAATCTATATATTATATTACTCAATTTAATAATAAAGATAATATAAGTTTTAAACTATATACTATATCTTTCGAAAATCAGGTTTTTAAAGAACATGTTTTAGATTTTTTAAAGGGGAGGAGTAAAGAAAAAATAGGTTCAATGGGTAAACCTTGGAACCAATCCCATAATCGCCAAGTAGGGTTGTCAATTGGACTGGATTTGGTTCGATCCGATCCAATCCAATATTTGTCCATTTACAAATGGGCTGGACCAAATCCATACAAACCAAGTCCAATATAGCCCAAATAAAATGCAAATGAATCGGATTGAGTCCAATCTAATCCAAATTGAATCAAACACCAAAATAACATGAGAAATCTAGGAAATATATAAAAAACTACAATACATGCTATAATCCAATTGAGTCCAATTAAAACACAAACGGATCATATTGGGTCCAATCCAATCCAAAGTGAATGAATAAAAGTACTTTGATAAAAGTGTTTTTGTAAAAGTATTTACTTTCATAAAAGTACGTCCATAAAAGTACTTTTATAAAAGTACTTCCGTAAAAGTGTTTTTATATGTGTATTTTTAAAAGTTCTTTTACAAAAAATACTTTTATAAAAGTGCTTTCGTAAAAGTACTTTTCATAAAATTACTTTTATAAAAGTGTTGTCGTAAAATTGCTTTTGCAAAAGTGCTTTCATAAAAAGTGTTTTCGTGAAAGTGCTTTCATAAAAGTACTTTTAATAAAAAGTGTTATGTCGGCTCCAATTTTGGTCAATTTCAAATTGGATAAAGGTTTAGCCTCATGATTAGAATATTGGGAATTTGGTTTAGGTCCGATTCAGACCGATAAGAATATGGACCAATTTATTTTGGACTGGCTTAATTCAATAATTATAACAAACTATCCAAATCCAATTTGATAAAGTTTGGGTTATATTGGATCCAATCCAAAACCGGTCCATTGACACCCTTACCTCCAAGGCAAGAACAAACACTGGAACTAGCCTTTGTAGGGTAGGTTCTGGTTCCAAAAACTTGGAACTAATCCCTACGGGGTAGATTCCACATTTTGCCATTTAACCAAATCGAAGTGACCCATGGCCATTGTTTATATTTACACTGAAATTGACAACTAGACAACAATTATTGTAATTGACATCTACAAAAATCACAATCGAGAACTCCACCACTTGCCATTAGAAAGCGCTTTAGACCAACATCATTATGTGTTGTAGATGGTTAATGAGTTCACAAAAAAAAACATTGGATTTTACAAAATTCCTCTTATTCAAAGAAGAATATTCCAACAACGAATGTTTTTCATTGGGATCTATCTTAGCTATCTAACTTAGTCTCTAAGATCTCGTTTATCAATGGTGGTGGGAGCACACTGGACATCAATTATTGGAGACACTCAATGTGCAAGCAGAGGTGTTCTTTAAAAAACTCAATTCTTTGGGTTTTATTTTGAAGATTTGAAGAATGATAAAGGGTAAATTTAACATTTCATTCTTTCTCATCAACATTTAACGCCAATGTCAATTGTCATAAAACCTTCAAGGGATGTTACAGACACTAGGGATGGTATTAGTCCATTTTATAAAACTTAGGTGTAATGTAAGTATTTTTACCCCTATTTTTTAATCATAAAAGTGGTAATATGTAAGCAATCAGGTGGTATTTATCAAAATCCACCTAGGGCGATTGGTCAAAGCTCCTTTAATGTTGGGGCTCAAATCGGAGCTAACTTTAATGTTGTGTTTGGCTTGAAAGAAAAGGTATGAAAAGGAAAGGAAGAGGTAGGGAAATCTATACAAACTTTGCCTTATACTTATACCGATAAGATATTATACTCATCATCTTCTCTATTCTAACGCATACTAAGTGGCAAATGAACTTCAATCTCTTCTTCTTCTTCGACATTCTATCTCCTTTCCTCCTCACTAATGCTTGATAGAAGATAAGAATAGATGAACTAAGAATGATCACCCAACCTTATTAAATGTTTTATAACAAAAATAATCCTGACTACACTGGTTTGTTATATTAGATACATTGAGAATGTTTTTTTTTCATACAGGGAATGCATTATTGAATTGTATTATTTTGTTATATTAGCTATATTGGTTTTTTATATAGGTTATAAATTATATAATTTAAACATTATAATCATTTTATATGATGGTATTAATTTATAATGTTATGATGGAAAAAATAAAAATATATACTACTATGTGTTTTTATTGTTTCGTTTTAGTTTAACAAAGTCTAAGCACAAGTCCCAACTCCCAACTAATATTTAATAAGATTGTGTTGGGTCCTTTTTCTACCACACCACCTGGGATTTGAGGATGTTGCCATGACGTGGAATGATTTCCTTGGTGCCTTCACAATGTTGCTGTAAGGGAAGAGGAACAAGAGACATTAGGCCATGAAAGAGCTTCAATGAAATGAAGAGATGAGAAAGTGATTTGTAACGAGAGACATGGCCAACCTCCTACTCTTTCTCCCCTCCCAAATGTGCTCTATCCACCCTCATTTATAGAGTAGGGAGAAAATGAAATTGAGTAATATTTTAGAAAATGAAATAAAATGTGATCTCAATAAATCATTTCAATGCATATTCCATGCAATCATGGGCCCCACACCACCCGTTGGTCATGTCAACCCTCTAAGGTGCCATAAATACTCTAATGGCATCTCATCAAGTCGGCCAACCAACACGAATAGAGCATCTGACAAGGGCTTATTGGGTAACTAGGTTAAGAATGTATATGTCTATGATGTGTGGGCCTATGCAAGCTAGGTCTAGGGCATATGAGCCCAAGTCACCAAGTTAAATTAGACCTCTTGGTCAAAGGCTTCAGGTCAAGGTGGGCCTATAGGTTGAAATAGGATTTGACCCCAGAGCTTGGTTTGATTCAAAGTCGAGCCAAACCTCTAAGAACATAGTGCCAGGTTTGGAGAAGTATAAATGTCACAAACTATTAAATTATGAAGATTTATGTCAACTACCTTTTGTCTTCTTGCAAATGTTGTTGTACACGTGACTAGTGTGCCAAAAATATCCCTAATATATAGTTTGGTCATGTAAAATACTAAAATTCTTATGTAGGCAACTTTTGTTAATAATCACTAATGATAAACCAATAGATCCAACGAAAGGTTAAAGGTGAATTTTGGACAATAAAACTCATTGATATGGGTTTCCCTAAAGTTTTGAAAAGTTGTATTATTTTTTTTTATACAAAAAGTCATAGTAAAACCATACTGCCATTAAAAGTGTGAATGAGAGTGTGGAACTTTTGTATGAGTAAATACCCCAATGTTTTATTTAGTTGCTCTCTACCAATGTTTTATGGGTAAATTTCTTAAACTACCATTATGGTTTAGGTGTTTAGCTAATTGACTTAGTGTACCCTTATTGTTTGAAAATTGACTGATGTTACCCCTATTGTTTTTGACAATTGACTAACTCTACCCTTACCATCAACATCCATTAATATTTTGTCAAAACCTGCATACACATGAGATCACGTGACGTTTAAACTTCTTTTAAAACCCAATATTACCCCCTCCCACGTCCCCTTCCTCTGACCAGCAACCCCTTCCTCCTCAAACCTCCGGTCTCTTCTCTCTTACCTCTCTCTATTTTTCTCTTACCTATGGTTGGAGGAGATTTCCTCTAGAAAATCAAGAAATCTTTGAAAATCCCCCATTACTTCAATTCATAGAACTCAAGCTGAAGAACCCTAACCTGAAAATCCCGGCTTCTCTCACAAACCTTAGCAGACTGCAAATACTAATGCTCCAATCAAACAAACTCATTGGAAGCATACCCAAATCATTTGGGAGCCACCCAGAACAGTCACATGTCTTGAGGTCACCCCTGCACTGGTACAAGCCATAAACTGTTGCTTCAGTTGGTGTAGAGTTGTCGTTGCCAACGACAAAGCTGTTGTACTCAGACTAAAGAAAGATAAGGAATATAGGGAGAATTCTAGCTCCAGCGATCGGAAAGATAACAAAGATGGAGTTTTGGCAAGTCAAGGAGGGATTCAGGGAGAATGGGTCAAATTTCGTCTAACATTCCGAATAACATAAGTTAAGCGGATGCTGCTTAGTTGAGGTCTTATTACATTGAGGCTGAGAAGGAGTAGAACAAGCACACATTTTGGTAGTTGTGGCCATGGTAGCTGTAGCAGATGCTGTCATTGCAATTGTGCAGGTGGTGGTGGCTGTTCATAGAACCTAACCGACCATAACTGGTCTCTCGGCGATGGGCGGGGATCTCACATCTCTCTCTCTCTCTCTCTCTCTCCTTCTTCTTCAACCTCACCTCCCCTATTTATCCTCCCCTACCATCATTGTTGCAACTCTTAGCAGCGGCAATTTGGGTTATCTCAGATCCCACCTTTTCATTTCGTTTGCCCTATAAATACCCGCTCATGCTAGTATTTGTTTGGAGATCTTTCTGGTGGCTCTCAATGCTGCTGCAACTCTTAGCAACGATGATTTGGGTTATCTTAGATCCCACCTGATATTTTCCTTTGTCCTATAAATACCCACTCAGACTAGTATTTGTCTAGAGTTCTCCATACTAGTTTTTTTTTTTTGCTCTCAGATCTTTGCTACCGTCGATCTCTCCAATGGCTCTCATCGAGGTTATCTGAGATCTGGGTTCATATTAGAAACAATACAAGAGATTGTTTTTTTTTTTCCTCTTAGATCTCCGTTGTAAGGTGGCTCCATTTGATTGAATTTAAGGGTAAACCGATCATTTTACATTTTTTCGTCCATGTTTAACGACCCTAGTAATGTTTATACAATTGTTAGAAACAGTAGGGGTAACATCAGTCAATTTTCAAACAGTAAGGGCACACTTAGGGGTCGTTTGATTGCACTTTTCAGAGGTATGAATCTAAAAATGTTGCTTTTTCAGACTTCACCCCTTATTTGGTTTTACCTCTTAAACTTGGTATGAATCTTATTTTCAAATTTGAAAATAATAGAGATTGGGTCGGCAACGTGCTCAGGCGCATTTGAAACCTGATGCATAGTCCAAAATACCATTACAATATTTTGGAAATGACACACGCTACCCCTGTCTTTTCGCGCATGACTCATTTGGTTTCTCTCTCTCTCTCTCTCTCTCTCTCTCTCTCTCCCTCTCTCCCTCTCTCCCTCTCTCTATCTCTTTCTCGCTCTCGGGGGATTGAGGGTTTTATTGTGCTCTTGGAGGTAGGTTACTGATGACCAATCCCTCGAGAGGGATCTCAATCCCTATGGCAAGATCACCGGAAGCAATGTGTGTTCATCCAGATTTTGTGAACACAGATGGCTTCGTCAGTGAGATTGATAGGGCTTCGTCAGTGGGCTCGCATGGCTTTTGCTGAGAGGGCTTTCGCAATGTTCATCTGTATTCTATTCCCCTTATCTCTGTTACTCTAATTGTCACCGGAAACGATAGGTGTCTCTATCTTTTCAAAGGCATAGATCGATCGATTGGGGTTTAGATCTTATGTTTTTTTTTTTTTTTTTCTCTATCTCGCTCTCTCTCCCTCCCCTGTCTTCCCACCACCACCATAGTAGTTACAACATGCAGTAGTGATGGTTCGGTGAATAATAATAATATTATTTTTATTAATCATTAATTAGAAAATATTTATGATTAATTATCTTAATATTTTTTATTAAACACTAATTGTTTTTATTCAATTTATTTGTGTTATTTATTAACTATTATCTATAAATTGTCTTTATTAATTCTTAATTATTGTAATATTTTTTATTAAACATTAATTATTTTTGTTAAATTTATTTGTGTTATTTATTAATTAATAATTATTTTTACTAACTAGTGATTTTTAATGATTTCATTAATTTTTAAAAATTATTTTAATTTTTATTTGTGTAAATTATTAATTATTAATTAATTTAATATTTTTATAGTCATTATTTTTTTAATTTTAATTGTTTCATTTATTAATTAGTAATTATTAATTTATTATTTATTATTTGCATTATTTCAATATTATTTTGAGGTTGAAAATTATTTTTTTATGAGATAATGCAAATTGAACTCAACATTTCCAAATAGTATGTTTTAGGGGTAAAATAACAAAGTCAATAAATTTCAGATGGTAAAGGGTTGATCCAACACAAACAAACTTATGAATTCAGATCCTCTAAAAAGTAGAAAAGCATCTATGCTTCTTTTCATATTTTAGACACTTTTAATATATTTTTAATTTTTCAAATCTGAATTTTCAAATTTATCAAACGCCACCTTAGTCAATTAGCTAAACCATAAGGGTAGTTTAAGAAATTTACCCATGTTTTATTTAGTTGCTCTATAATTGTAGGGACAAGAATATAATTTGAACAACCACTTTTCTCTTCATTCAAATCCCTTTGAGTAAGTCTTATATTGGAGGTATTAACTCATATTCACATTCATTGAATCCTATTATTGACTAGAATACCTTTATTTGTGAAATGGGTATCTCTCTAATTGTAATGTCATAAAATGTAATATGAGCAACTACATTTTTCCTCATTTAATCATCTCTTAAATTTAGGGTATTAACTCTCATTCCTTTATTAAATTCCATATTAATTAATTATATTAAAAAAATAAGTATGGCAAAGAATACTTATTTTTATTGATGATATAAATAAAATACAAATTATTTACCAAAAAATTAAAATACAAATTTAAAGCCAACACAAAAAATGGAGTTGTTTTCCTATTGGTAGAGAATCTACAATTCAAAATTTTGGGTCAAATGTATAAATCCTTGATGTTATAATTAAATAACAATGAAAATTAAAAAAGATAAAAACACACCAAAATATAAAAATAATAAAAAAATTATAGGAATCATGGAGATAACTCTCTGATACCGTATATTAATCATATTAAACAAAAATAAGTGTGATAAATAAGAATAATTTTTATAGAATAAAAATATAAAAATTGTAAAAAATTTTGAAAATATATTATTCACTATCATCATTATAATTACAAATCACGAGATGGTTGGGACGGGGATACATGTGGTATTTTTAAATTTTAAAATAAAGTTTGGGAGAAAAACTGCGCACGTATTATCTAGTCGTACATTCGTAATATCTACCTGTATGTGATCGGAGATGTTCGTAATGTGCGGCTGGATTACTATGGTTTCAGAGTGTGTGCAGAGTTTTTGCTCGTTGAGCAGGAGAAAATAGAAAACAACGTCAGGAATAGGAGACGGTATCTATTGCCTCGGCGCTCCCTCGAGGGTTTGAAGTAATAGGTTGTCTTTGATTGGGGGAAGTCACTTGCTGGCACGCGGTCATATAGCGAACGAAGAAAAGAAAGGTGAGTTATTGATCGTTTTTCTTTTTGGTGTGGGTTATTTTGATCTTGTTCTCCACTTTCGTTTATTAACATATGCTTTAGCTTCTCTAGGGCTCCATTTACTTCACTTGAAACACTGCTGAGCTCAGTTTGGCTTTTTAGATTGTTTGTTCATAGGTAGTCAACTTCTTAGATTGTTTTGTATTCATATTTTGTTGAATGATAATGTGATTCTTCATATATAGAGATATGGGAAGCGTTATTGTGTTTTTCTTGACTTCCTACCGGTCAGCATTCCTTAATCCCCAAACATTTTTCTGTATCAGTGATTTTGCCTCTCTTTCTCTCTCTCTCTCTCTCCCCGTCATAGCCTCATAGGATAAGAAAATCTGCTTAGATGAGCTAATTTTGCACCAAATGCGTTCATTGTTTTATTTAGAGGATCCCTTTGTGCTTATCTTTCCATTTCCTTCTTCTTTCTCATATTTACCATCTTTTTGGGAGAGAAAAAAGGGGAAAAAAGAGAAAGAGATACCTTGCATAATCCAACAAGTAATGGAAGTATCCTTGATATGTGTTTCATCTTTTCCATATGTTAGCAATTTAAATTTGTAAAGTCATACTTCTTTTTTCTTTCTTTCTGGGTAGAGAAATGGATGTTCATTTATTTCGCATTTAGTATTCTATTCCTTAGCTTGTTATCTTCAATGTTTTACTAGTCTAATTAAGATAATTTCATGTTTTGCAGACTTTTAAGTTACTATTTATTATATATTGGGATGGCTTTCTCCCGAGGTGCAAAACGTCCAATTGAATTTCTCTTCAGCTGGTTTGGTATTTCTAGATGTTCTGGGCATTGTTATTCTTCTTCGACATGCAGAGGGTCTCACATTTCTGAAGTTAGTGAAGTCAGAAGCTTATTCTCCTACAACTATGGTGGTTCTAAATGTGTTTCTGCACAGAAGCTGTTCTTGAGAAACTTCAGTGTTGAGGTTCCTGCTCTGGACCAGATGAATCTTATCAAGCAGCTGAGGGAAAGAACAAGTGCTCCCATAAAGGACGTCAAGTCTGCTCTTGTTGCTTGCAATTGGGACCTTGGTAAAATCTATGTTTTTTGTACTTCATTCTTGGTGGAATCATGCACACGTTGTATTAAAGATTTTGGTCCTTATATGGTACTAGATACTTTATGCAGACGCTGCACAGAAGGACTTGAGAAGAAGAGGCGTAGTTCTAGCGTCAAAAAAGTCATCCCGAACTGCTACAGAGGGTTTACTTGCACTAGCACAAAATGAGAAAAGGGCTGCTGTTATTGAACTTAACTGCGAGACTGACTTTGTTGCAAGGAATGAAATATTCCAATACTTGGTCAGTATAACTCCATTTCATTTGATTTGGCAACTCTGTACTGAACTAGTTAATGGGAAGTCAGGGATATTGCCTCTCTGTGAAACTTATTCTTATGGACATAGAGACTACGAGTGAAAGTTCAAATGTGGAAAGCTGGGCTTCACTACTTTAAATGCTTAGTTTTGCCTTGGTCCTTACAGTATAGCATTTTATCTTTATGATAGTAACCATTAGACTTGGTTATCTAGTTTATGTATTTTTTTTGTGCCTTGATAATTGTAATGCGTTGACTCTTTTTTTTGATCAGCAAAAGAGAGTTTTATTTTAAAATAGGTTTAAAATAAAGTTTTACAGCTGTAATGTGTTGACTCTTTTGATATGATAAACTATTCTAGCTATGTTTTCAATTTTCTCCTGGTGATGTTTCATACATTGTTATTGTAGGCTTTATCTTTGGCAAAGACAGCTTTGTTGGTTGAAAGTTCTAGTGAGCAAATCTGTACAGAACTTCCTGTTGGACCTGAATACTTGGGGGTGAGACATCTTTACATAAACAGCCTTCTACTTTTAAATGAGTAAGAATTTTGAGCTCTTAAGATTGCAGACTGAAATACTCATTGCAGCTTGTGCACAAGGAGTTTTCAGCCTAAAATGTGTGTATATATATATATATACTCCTTGTGCACAAGGAGTTTTCAGCCTAAAATGATATATATATATTATATAATGATAGATAAAAATTCATTAGATTTCATTAGAAGAAAAGGATAAAGAGTCTGTTACAAGCATCCCAGTGGGAGGTGTGAGGTGCAACCTCACCCATTAATATGGAAACAACATAAAGTTACAAGTGGGCCCAGTACAATTGATCCCTAGTTACTCCTTGCTTAGCTAGAGAATCAGCAAAAGCATTTTCCTCCCTTCCCACCATTGCATAATTACATTCATCTGCTGAGTTATCCATTTTAATTTCTTCATTTCATTTCTGTAACACCAAATCACTGAATCTGGGTCTTTTAGCCAACCCACCACCACTTTGGAGTCCCCTTCTATCACCAAATTCTCCGATCCTAACTCTCTTGCAATCTGCGCGCCTTGTATGGCTGCGTACAGTTCTGCCTTTAAGGTGTCTCCATTCCCCACCGGTCCTGAAAAGAGGGCTCTTAAATTTCCTTGTCTTTGATGACTCCTCCTTTTCCAGTTGGGCCTGGGTTGCCTTGACTACTCCCATCGAAGTTTAGTTTCAGGAATCCTTCAATGGGAGGTATCCAAGCCATCCTTGCTTTAACCTTTTGCACTGAGCTAGATGCCACTAAAGGCCAACTCTTCCAAATATCATCAAGTGTGAAAATTTTGAATAACTCCAAAGTTTGTAGCCATATAACCTTGGTTATTACACATTCCATAATTTGTTGTTTGCTCCTTTCTTTATCTTGGAAGATTTTGGCATTTCTCTTCCCATAAGGTTCACATCATTGCTGCTCTAGTATACCTCCACATTACTCTTCTCCTCTTCTTCGGTAAAGCAAAAGTAGATGGAGCAAACAACATTTTTGTCTCCATTGGCATATTCCACCTGCACCCAAACAAAGAGAAAAACCAATCCCAGATATCTGTAGCAAATGAATAGGAAATTAGTAAGTTGTAACAAGATCCATCATCAGATTTGCATAGAGTGCACCAATTTGGGGAAATACACAGAAAAGGCCTCTT
Organism: Nelumbo nucifera; assembly: GCF_055504915.1. Classification (NCBI taxonomy): domain Eukaryota; kingdom Viridiplantae; phylum Streptophyta; class Magnoliopsida; order Proteales; family Nelumbonaceae; genus Nelumbo; species Nelumbo nucifera. The sequence continues at coordinate 61,277,305 of NC_142649.1, forward strand.
CTTTTGCAAGTAATCCAGAGTGTTAGTTTTCTCAAGAGCCACTTCCCAACAAAAGGCCTTAATTTTAGGGGGAATCAATTGAAACCAAACTTCTTTCAAAGGAAAGGACAGAGGAAGGGGACTGGCAAAGAGCTTTAAAAAAGGAGGTAAAAAAGGAGGCACAAGAAAAGGAATCTTTAGGGCTTGGGAACCAAACTCTTCTATTTGGAATAGAAAGCTCTAAGTAGACACTATCAAGAAGGAGAAGCTCTGATAGACAAGTTATTTCTCATCCTTCAATCCCCTTCGAAACCCAAGATCCCAATTAAGACTAAAAGGCAAAGAAGGAAGAACAAGAAAATTCGAAATGACCTTATTTTTATGCGAAGAAATAGAATACAAAGAAGGGAACAAACCCTTTAAAGTCCTGTCACCAAACCAAGTGTCTTCCCACAATCAAATTAAATTCCCTGAGCAAACATCATACCTAATATACCTGAGAAACTGGAAGAGGCTATGAATTGCTTTCCAAGGTGCTGCCAAGGTAGCTCTATGTGATACACCAGCATCCTAGCTGTTCTCCAATCTACCATGTGTGCTTGCCACTACCTCAACCTACAAATTTTCCCTCTCAAGAGGCCATCTCCATAATCATTTCCCTAAAAGAGCTGTATTCTTCTTTCTTACATTCCCTAGACCTAAACCGCACTCTTCCTTTCTTTTACACACAATCTCCTAGTTTATTAAGTGGTCCTTTCTAGTCTCTCCCAGCTGCCAAAGGAAATCCCTCATAATTTTTTCTAATTTCTTTTCTTCTCTTGGTGGAATCCTAAAAACAGAGAGGAAATAGATGGGTAGGTTAGCCAAAGTTGATCTTATCAGAGTAATCCTACCTCCCAAAGAGATGTAACATCTCTTCCAAGCAGCCAATCTCTTTTGTCATGGAAGTGATCCACATGAGGGCAATACATTGGCTGAAACCATTGGAGCTGTTCACAGAGTTCTTAGTGGATGATCTGCTACGAAATTGTAAGGAAATTGCGAAGTTAGTCCCATCTAAAATGACTTCAAGTCCATCATGGAATACTCCCCCTCATGGCTTCATCAAATTGAATTTCGACGGTAGCTGTTTGGGAAACCCAGGGCCTTTTGGCATTGGGGGAGTTCTAAGGAATGAACAAGGGAATATAATAACCATGTTTTCTAGTCCAATTGGAGTGGGAGATTCCCTTAGGGCTGAGGTAATGGCGGTCATGGAAGGGGTAAAACGAGCAAGGGACCTGAATATCAATAAGCTGGTCATAGAAGGTGATTCTAAGATAGTAGCGGGCTGGTTAAAGGAAGACAAGATTGGGCTCTAGAACTACAACAATGAGAAGAGGAAGTTTAAGTGGTTGATTAAGGACATTGATGTAAAATGTATTTGGGTAAAGAGAAGTGCCAACTCCTTCGCTGATGGTTTAGTTAGGCAAGGGGTGCATAGGGATTCTATTTTTTGGGCTCATTTGTAACTGGTTTTTCTCTCAATTGCTTATTTTGATCCCTAGGGGAACTAAGATATTTTATCTCCCCTCCTTTGTATTTTAATCTCTTTTATTAATGAAATGCTTCCTGTTATTGATAAAAAAAATCTCTTTTTACACCTTTCTATAACTGGGTTCCAAAAACTGCTTTCCTTGGGGTTTGCACCTAGAGGATGCCCTAGGTAGGTCAAAGGCCAAGGGGTGATATGACATTCTAAGCATTCCACTACCCTATTTAGGACATTCTCCTCCATGTTAATCCCTGTTATGCCAGTGTTTTAGAAGCGCAAGGCACAAGGGCCAATTTGCGCTTGAGGCGAGAAGTGTAAGGCGAGGCGTGCGCCTTTTTGAAGCAAGGCACGAAAATACAAAAAATTGCTAAAAAAAATAAAAAAAATGTTAGAAAATTCAAAAAAATGCAAAAAAAAACTATTAATAAGAAATATAAACTTAAATTTTAAAATTAATGGTTTAAAAAACCTATTATCTAAAATTAAAATACATAAACATAACATGTAAAGCATATTCAAATGGAAATTTAAAAATAAAATCAAACATATAAAACATTTTGAAGCATGTAAAACCCACGATCTCATTTTTTCCTTAATTGCATTGCTCAAGTAGCTAATGTGATGTAAAACATATTGCATTCTTGATTCTATGAGTCGCCTTTGTACCACGCCCTCGAGGCAAGCCCGAACAAGTCTATGTTAGGGTCTGAAGTTCTTATTTCTCACATAAAAAGTTATGATTTTATAACTTTTATTGCCTTTTAAGAAGATATTTTATTGCAATGAATGAATGAACAACATTAGCAAATAGGGGTTCTTGGAGCTTTGTATTCCCATCCTATGAGATAATGAGATAATGCTGCTTGGTTTCAGGAAGCTACTACATCGCATGAAAGAATTTTGTATTCCAATCCCCTTCTTCTATTTATTTATGTCTTGACTTTTGTGTCTAGGATATTTCCTCTCTCTTAAGGACCTCTAACTCATTCTTTGATTTCCATCTCAATTCTCTCTCTTCCACATGGAGGTTTCTCTCAATTTCAACATTGTCCAACTCTTCAATATGAGAAATGAGAGTCAGCAATGATATTTACCCTGTGTTTTCATCTTTGGCACGATGTTTTAAGACATAACCTACTGCATATGTAAGCGTATATACACAAATACATGCATTTGTATATATGCTTATGTATACATATACATGACCAATAATTTTGTATATGTACATACATATACAACATATATCTATTCATATGTATGCATATTACCTTCAAAAAAATTCATATGCATGTACATATCCAACTTTTAATCCTTCCTACACATGCATATATGCATACATTGGTAAGGGGAGGGATGTGAGTTTGTTCATAGCATAGGAGGGATTAAAGTTGGATGGTGAGTCATAGGTTAAATTAAAGGCTAAGGGGAAGGGGGTTTAGTTGGGACATGGTCATCCTAGCACCAATGGCCCAATGCCCTTGCCTTGCCTCCCATATGTTGTATCCATGTGCCCAAGGGATATATGACATATGTTAGATTGTTAGTGTTCTCATTTTCCTCTAGCAACTATATTGGCTGTTGATCTCTAACTTTCCATTAAATGTAAATTACTTATTTTTCTTTTCTTTTCCTGAGCTTCCTGCTTTTCTTGTTCCTCATGCCACAAAAAAGGGTCTGTCATCACCATTGTCTCCTTAGCTAGAGAACCCACAACTAAATTAGCTAATTCATTAATGAACTTGAATGAGTTATTAGTTCTTGTAAAAAATCTAGCTTCTCTTATAGCATGCCAAAGAGATCAATGTTGTCTTCATTCCCTATCCATCTGATCACAACTTGGGATCTCTTTCCAACTCTCAATTGATGAATAGGTCAGTATCACAAATTGATGGCTGCACAATAGTCTACCCTTAGGCTCCGTTTGGTTTGTGGGATGGGGATGAGAAAAAGGGAATATTCCAAAAATATTCCTTTTTCTCTTATTTGTTTTGAGGGAAATAGAGGGATGGGATGAGAAAAATGTGGGATGCTAGATCCCAAAATCGTGGAATCAGGGTCGCACCAAAACAGTGCGACCCTGGTGGAAAAACTCGAGAAACCACAATTTTTTTTTGATCAATAACACTTTCATTAATTCATCAAAGAAGATTTACAAAAGGAAGACAAACACGCTTATCTTCCAAGAGCAACAAAGAATCTCAAGAAAAGGAAAAAAGAAAGAGAAAAGAAATAAAACACACTAAAGTTACAGCTTGGCCCAAAAAAGTGAATCCTTTTCTGCCCCTTGTTTAGCTAAACCGTCAGCTAGGGAATTAGCCGATCTTTTAACCCAACGTATCTTAACCTCCATCTCCCGCACCAGCCACTTGAATTTCCTCCTCTCATTATTGTACTTCCATAAGCCATTGTGATCTTTAAGCAGCCACCCTATCACCACCTCTGAATCCCCTTCAATTAAGAGTTTCCTGATGTTCAACTCCTTAGCTTTTTGGACTCCTTCCATAACTGCAAAGATCTCAGTTCTAAGGGAGTCACCCACTCCAATTGGGTCTGAGAGCATGGCAGAAATGACCCCATTTTCATCCCTAAAAACACCCCCAATCCCCGATTGTCCCGGATTTCCCCTGCTACACCCATCAAAGTTTAATTTCACGAATCCACTAGGTGGAGGGGTCCAAGCCACACTCATTACTGACTTAGTTTGTGTGAAACTTGCAATTTCACCCCACTTCCTCAACATGTCATCCACAGTGTAATTTGTGAAAAGCTCCAAAGATTTCAGCCACTGTACCGCCCTAATATGAATGATAGCCCTCAGATCTGCTGCTCCTCTCTGAGCTTCTATGAATATCCTGGAATTTTTTTCTTCCCAAAGTGTCCAACATACCGTAGCCCTTAGTCCTCTCCACATTGTCCTTCCCCTTTTTATCCGCCACCTAAAAAAAGAAGGGGGAAAAAGGCCTTGCAAGTTTGATGGGGGGTTCCAACAATAACCAAATAGGGACAAAGCCCATTCCCAAATTGACCTCGCAAAATGACAAGACACCAGTAGGTGAAAACCAGTCTCCCCATCCACTTTACAAAGAATACACCACTAGGTGACAAACAGGTATTGGGTCTCTTTTTTTAGAGTAAAGCACCAGTGTTGATTCTTTCCAGATAGGCTTCCCAACAAAAACTACCAACCTTAGGAGGTATTGCTCTGCACCAAACCTCATCAACAGGAAAAGGAGGGGAGGTAGGACTGGTGGACTGAATTAAGACTTTGAAGAAAGAAGAACAAGTAAAAATGCCATTGGGAGAAGGTGTCCAAATTCTAGAGTCCACTCTAGTGGGGTCTAAGACAACGATATCAAGAATTGCAATAGGGCTCAAAATAATGTCAAAGTCTGAGTCCCTCAAATCCCTTCTTAGACCCAAGTTCCACCCAATCCCAGAAATGGAAGAGGACGAGGTGGTAAAAGACGAGATTGGCTCATTTTTCAAATTAGAAAGAGCAAACAAAGAAGGAAACTGTTCCTTTAGAGGGGCACTCCCCACCCAGGTTTGTTCCCAAAATTTTATGGAGTTACCGGAATTCAAATCATACCTGATATTAGGGGAGAAAACTGGTAGTAGGTCATGAATGGCTTTCCAAGGAGAATTGCTTGTAGTCCTAGCTCTGATTCCAACGTCCCATCCATTATGCTCCAGCCCATGAATACTTGCTACTATTCTAGCCCAAAGCTTCTCCTTCTCCAATGGGAATCTCCACAACCACTTTCCCAACAGAGTCATATTCCTTCTCCTAATATTCCCAAGCCCCAAGCCAGCACAAGTCTTACTCCTACAAACTATCTCCCAGCTCACTCTATGATCCCTCTTTTCTTCTCCCGGTTCCCACAGGAAATCTCTCATTAACTTCTCCAATCTATTAGCAACCTTCACTGGGATTTTAAACACCGACAGGAAAAAGATAGGTAAATTAGCAAGCTTGGCCTTAATAAGAGTAATTCTCCCACCAAGAGAGAGGTAGTTCTTTTTCCATGACACTAGTCTTTTTTCGAACCTTTACATCACCGGTTTCCAAAAGCTCTCTCTCATGGGATTATCCCCTAAAGGCAACCCTAAGTAGTTCAAAGGCCAGCCCGAGACTTCACACCCCAATACTTCAGCACTCTCCCTGATCTCTCCCTCCTCCAAATTCACCCCCACAACACAACTTTTCTCAAGGTTAACTTTCAAGTTGGATATTTGCTAAAACAGTTGTATCATCGACTTCAAATTCCTAATAAAGCTCACATTACTGCCTTCACAAAAAAGAATCGTGTCGTCAGCAAACTGCAAGTGAGTAAGAGGGGTTTCCGCCCTCCCAACTCTCCAGCCTCTAATGAGCCCCCTAGAATCTGCTCTGTGTATCAATTTCCCCAAAACCTCCGCAATTAGAATGAACAAGAAAGGAGAAAGGGGGTCTCCTTGTCTTATACCCCTACTGGCTGGAAAGAAGTCTACCACTGTCCCATTCACTAGCACTGAGTAATGACAATTCCGGACACAACCCATGATCCACTTACACCATCTAGCCCCGAACCCAAATTTAGTCAAAACTTTCCTCAAAAATTCCCAGTCTACTAAGTCACAAGCCTTTTCCAAGTCCAACTTACAAACCACTTCCTTCTTCTTATCCCTCTTAAAGTTTCCCACACTCTCATTAGCAATTAAAATCTGATCAGTGATTTGTCTTCCATTCACAAAAGCTCCTTGGTAGTGTGCAATGATATCTGGCAAAACCTTCTTCAGCCTCAAAGACAACACTTTTCCAATGATCTTATACAAGCTATTAACCAAGCTAATTGGCTTAAAATCCTTCGGGTGGGAAGCATCTTTCTTTTTTGGAATTAAGGCTATAAATGTGGAATTCACACCCGGATTGACAATTCCTCTCCTGTAAAACTCCTCAAATACCTGCAAAAGATCATCTTTCAAAATGTCCCAACAGTCCTGATAAAAACCCATTGTGAACCCATCCGGCCCTGGGGCTTTTGTTCTATCCATAGAAAAAACAGCCTCCTTGATCTCTTCTAAACTAAAGCTTCTCTCCAACCTTCTCCTGTTCTCCACCCCTACATCTGGCCAGTCCAAACCTTCTACCCACACCCTTCTACACAGGCCTTCTTAGGATAGATTTGAAGTGCTCCACACAAGCCCCGACAATCTCCTCTTGATGCACTAGCTCAACTCCATCTACTACCAATTTGGAGATCAGGTTCTTCCTTCTCCTGCCTTCTGGTAGAGAGTGGAAAAACCTAGTGTTTCTGTCCCCCTCTTGCACCCATTTACACCGAGATTTTTGCCTCTAGCTAATTTCCTCCTTGTGCAGGCAATCCTCTAACTGTCTTCTTAAATCTCTCCTGAGCTCAATGTCTTCCTCTCCAACTTCTCCCCTTTCTTCTTTAGAGTAAAGGCTTTCAATCTTATCCAACAGATCTCCTTTTCTTTTTTCTATCCTCCCAAACTCCACCAAATTCCACTCCTTGATTTTTGCTTTCAAAAATTGAAGTTTCTTATGGAATTTCATCCCCTCCCATTCCACCAATGGGTTACACTCAAACCACCACTCCCTCACTTTGTTGTTAAACCCTGGGTGAAGTAACCACATATTTTCAAATCTAAAGGGGGTAGGACCTCCACGCCTTCTTTCCTCCTTACATAACACTATGGGCCAATGATCGGAGGTCACCCTTGGAAGAGCTCTAGAAGCCAAGATTCCCCAATGGACTTCCCAATCCAGAGAGAACAGGAATCTATCCAATTTAGAGCAAATAGGTCTAGATTGGGGATTTGACCAAGAAAATGTCTTATGAGCTAAGGGGATCTCTTTAAGCTCAAAGTCCTCCACAAAGCTATTAAACTTCCTCATGCTTTTTGTCACTCTCTGGTTAACCTTGTTGGATTCCTCCGAGAATCTAATCACATTAAAGTCCCCACCCAAGCACCAGGGCCCATCCCACAACCCTCTAACATCCGCCAATTCCTCCCACAACTCCTTTCTCTTTCTGTAGTCATTCGGTCCGTAAACATTTGTGAGAACCCACGTAAAATCACCCTCAAGCTACTTAAACTTCACGGAAACCGAGAACTTTCCGATCAACTCCTCCAGGCCTTCAACCACATCCCTCTTCCACATTGTTACAATTTCCCCGGATGCACCCCAAGAGGGAGCAGCCACCCAACTGACCCCCCTGGCTTTCCAAACACTCTGTGCCCAATTGCTATTAAACTCCATTCTCTTAGATTCTTGCAACAGCACAATGTTTGGGTCAAACCGTTTTATTACCTCTTTTATTGTCGCTCTCTTCCTTGCACTCCCAATTCCCCTCACATTCCAACTGAGTATCTTCATTCCACTTCTTATTTAAACCCCTTGCCACCTTCCACTACTTCCCCCTTTCCTCCTATCTCCTTTTACCCCGAGATTGTTGTCTCCTACATCTCTCTTCAATCTCTCAACTTCACTCAATCTCCTCTTCTTTGTTATGATCTCCTTCTTCCTCTTCTGTAAACTTTCTTTCAATACATTCAAATCTTCCAACCTACAACCCAACTTCTCTATAAATTCAGCTAGCAAGTCTTCTCTCACCGAGTCCTCCACCCCTACCCTTCCTACAGAAACCCCTCCATCTCTGCCCATCTGCCCGTTCTTCCTCTCCCCTGGTCCCACCTTTGTTCTTTCCTCTCCATCCAACCTCCCTCTCCTATTACTTCCCTCCTTCCCTGTTCCTTTCCCTCCATCTCTACCCTCAAACCTTTCCCTCCTCTCCACTAGCCCCTCCCCTCTTGATGAAAGCTGATAAACGATTTCTGGGTGCTGTGGAGTTACAGGTTGCTGGTGTAAGGCACAAGAACTTGCCGAGGGTCATTGAAATATGCTCGGATGATGCCTGGTACAAGGTGTGGGTGGCCTCTGAATTTGAATGGTCGTGGGGGGGAGGTGTTCCTAAGGTAGAAGATGATGAGCTGGCGGGGTGGTGGACACGTGGAGGGCGTTTGTTGGGAGTCAAAAAGGTGGAGCAGACGCAAGGTTTTTTTGGGGTTACTGAGCCGGTTGGGCAAAACCAAATGACAAGAAATCCCATTAAGGAAAAATTTTCAAATGGGTTTGAATTAAGCAACTTAATGGCAGGATTCTCTTTGCTGACATGGCGAAAGGGCAGGGTGGGTTGGGGAGCCGAAAGGGTTGGTCTGAGCCGTTGAAGGTGGCGGGTGGGTCGGGCGGGGTGAGGGTTGAGCCGGGACAGAATTGGAAGGGCCTACATGACAACTTAAAAGGTCACGTGGGCGGGTCGGGTGGGCGTAACACTGAAAGGGGGATCCGGTTGAAGGACACACGTGATAACTTAAGTCGTCACGTGGGTCGGGGCAAAGGGGCTTCTCTTGGGGCGCTGATAGGCAGTGCTAATGGTCTATCATCGTCCCAAGTCATGAGAAAGGGGGGGGGGCTTGTGTGCAGCGGCGGAAGATGGAGAAGAAACCGGTGTTGCAGTGGGTTTCCCGACGATGTTTGGAGGAGCATAGCCAACTGCGACGCTCCTCAGAAAGGCCGAATCCAAGATTCGATAGGGACAAAACTGAGGAGAGGGAAGAGAAGGATAAAGGATGGGCGCAGTGCAGTGAAGGAGATGAAGAAGCGGAGGACCTTTCTGCTGATGGTACTAGTGTGGGCAGTGTAAACGACGAAGGTAGTTGTGTTGGTGGTGACGTGGATGGGTGGAATATTGCTAGCTTATTTCAGGGTGTAGGTTGCAATCGGGTCAACTCATTTCCAAGTCTACAGAGTGTGCAAGGAGTATCAGAAGGGGTAAACCGGGAGAACAGGAAGCTGAGCAGGAACACACCATCTAGGGGTGAACTAGGGGTAGGGGGGAAAGATTACCAGGTTGGCCAAAGGACAGAAATACTTTCCAACCAACTAAGGGAGACAGATGTTTACCAACCTCTGGAACATGAGAGGGAGGCCGGGAGCAATCCTTTTCTAGCCTGTCCACCAATCCCAGGTAACCCAGTGAATTCGGTTTGTGCTACTAATGTGTTTCTTGTGTCCTTGGTTCCAGATTCCGTTTCTGTTCCATGTCTTGTAGCCCATGAATATGCAGCCGTGCTAGAAGGCGGGCTCTCCGAGGAGGGGGAGAAGGGGATGAAGGAAAGTGGGAAGGTGAGGGAAGGAAGGTTTAGGAGTGAAAAAGTGTGGGAAATCATTGAAAAAGTGTTTAAGGAAGTGGAACTCGAGAAACCACTGTTACCATCGACGACGAACAGAGGGGGGATGGCTCAGAAAAACGAACCAGCGATGACAAACAGAGGAGGGAGAGAACCAGTGCCTTCCCTGTTATGATCGAACTACTGTTACCATCGAACTTTCAAAGAACCACTGTTACTGGCCTTCTTCTTCATTAGATACTGGCGATCTGCTTTCTGGCGATCTGCTTTCCGTCTTCCTCCCTTTCTCAACGATCTCTCTTCTCCCTCACCTTCTTCTTCCTATTCTTCTCGTCTTCCTCCCTTTCTGGCGATCTGCTTTCTCAGCACTCCTATCTCTCTCATTCCCTCATTTTCCTTCTCTCTCTGATCGCCACCGCTTTCTCAACTCTACTTGCTTTGCTTCAAATCCCAAGTTCATCCTCTGTTACAGAGAAAGTGCGAAGAAGCATATTTAGAGTGATAAAAATGGTGGGACCACTGTGCGGTGGTCAATTAAGCACCGACAGAGGAGGGGGGACTATCGGTGTCGGAGGACCTCTTCGGAGCTTCAGTCATGGAGTTCTCTGTCTCTCCCTCCATCTTCCTCTTCTCTCTTCTCCCTCACCTTCTTCCTATTCTTCCCGTCTTCCTCCCTTTCTGGTGATCTGCTTTGTCAGCACTCCTATCTCTCTCTCATTCCCTCTCTCTCTCTGATCGCCGCTGCAGTCATGGAGCTCTCTTCTTCATCTTACATGAATCCGGCAAAGAACCAGCTCGTGACAGTTCTTTTCCTATTATTTTCCCATATATAAAACCAAACAATGGAAGGGTAAATTTTTACACTTTCCCATCCCATCCCACCCAAATCTTCCCACAAACCAAACAGAGCCTTATGGGCCAACCAACCCAGATCTTGCTGAATTGTGGTTCCAGCATGATATTTGAAGGCACCTACTATACCTAATGAGTTCGTATTACCTAACGAATATCATTCAAAGTTCAATTTGATTGGAGGGGGTGGGTACCATTGCTGAATCAGAAGATCACTATTAGTCTTAGCTGACATGGATGCTATAGCATTCTAGTTCCTATGTCAAAGGGCTGAACACTCCAAACTTGTCCCTCATGTAGTTCCATTGTTCCATCAAGACACTCTAATGGTGTTTTTTTTTGATCAATAACTGCAGGATTTAAATTAAAGTTAAAAGAAGAGATAGATACAAAAGGTATAAAATACACACAAAGTCATTGAGAGGCAAAAACTCTTTTCTCTGCCCAACAAGCTTCTTGTTTTACAACTGTGCCCAGAACAAAGTTTCCCTCTCCACCCCTTGCTTGGCTAAGCTATCTTACATAGAGTTAGCACAACGCTTTACCCATTGGATTAGTTATTAACCTACTAGAAGTCAATGCGGCCACTGCCTTCCAGCTCCTGGGTAAATCATCCATTGAGACATGAAAGAAGGTGTCCATGGATTTTAACCAATATGCCACTCTTATCAAAACAATTTCAATAATAACCTCCTTAGATCTTTCTTGTATTGGAATAACCTTAAATTCCTTTTTTCCCATAGTGTCCATAAAATTGCTGTCCTTCTGCATTTCCACATAATCCTACCCCATTTATTTGGCCATGCAAAGAATGTTGAGCCAAATAGGCTTTGAGCGTTAGCCAGAGGAGTCCACCTGCACCCAAATAAAGAGAGAAACCATTCCCAAATACAAGTAGTAAAAGATAGGAAATTAGCAAGTGATAGTAGTTCTAACCATTGGCCTTATACAATAAACATCTATGAGGGGATAAACATCACTATGGACTCTTCTATTGAAGTAAATCACATGTTTCAATCTTTTCATGTACATATGTATCGTTTCGTGACAGATTCGATACACGGAACATACATAATTCAATAATTTCATAAAGGTCTCGTATCGGGTCGTTTTGGGTATGTATCAGCCGATACAATCCCGAAATAGACCGATACACATTCTGTATCAGCCGAATTTAATTTCCCTCTCTTTCTACTTTTTAAATTCAAATTCAAATTTAATTTATCCCTTCTCTCTCATTTATATCACTTTTAAGTAAGCCTTTAAATTTGAGAAGTCATTAAATGGTAATATTATTTAATTAAATGCTCACTTGAGTTAATCTTTAATTAAGGCATTCAAGACGTCATTAAATGCTAATTAAGTCAAATAACTTGTTAAAATCATAAGTTGAAAGTAAGAAGTTTCGAATCCTAGTCATTTATTTAGGACAACAACTAATTAACCATTATGCCAACTTAAATTGCTCATCTTAATAGCATGGATTTTTATTCTTAAAGTAATTTTTCTTTCTTGGTGGATGTTTCTCAATAAATGCTAAAAATTGATTATTAAAATTTATATAATAATAAGATTAATACAAGTTATATTTATTTATTAAAAATTAAGGTATATATTAACTTATATACATAATAAATATTATATAAATCTATATATAATAAATATTAACTAATGAATGACTTAAAAAAGTATTAACTAATAAATATTAGTATATATACACACATGCATTTTAGTTCTTCTATTATTTTTCAATGGTTACTAATTATGTCCCGATACTATATATAAATCATTAAAGTGTGGTTTTTATGTTTAAATAAATTAGTTATAATCACATAAAACTCAGTTTTATTGTTGTTATAATCATTGCGTATCTTGATTTTCCGTCTGTATCTATACATTTCCAAAGCGTATCTCGATACATCTCTTAAAATTACCTTTCCGATACACCTTGAATTCCAATACTTTGAACCTTGCAACTTCCCAACAAAAAGCACAAACCTTGGGTGGAATAGGCTTACACCAAACCTCCTTTACTGGAAAAAGTTGCAGAAAGTTATTATTGATTTGAGACAGCCTTGAAAAAGGAGGCACAAGTAAAGGAACCAGAGGTGGAACATGTCCAAATTTGGCCATCAGGTTTGAAAGGATCAATGAAGACCTCTTCTAATAGTTGCAATAGGTTAAAGACGTGAGGTGTTTCTGAATCCCTTAAACCCCTTTGGAAACCCAAATCCCAACAGATGCCATTAGTAGAACTAGAAGGAACAAGGAATTTGGAAATAGGCTCATTTTTTAAACGACTCAAGGAAAAAGAGATGAAAATTGAGGAGAAAGAAACTGAAGACTCTTTTGAGGAGAAAAAGAGAAGTATGGAAGAGATGGTGGCTGTTATCAGCTCGACAGTTATTGGTTGGGTGTTGCTGCTTCCAGAGTTTCAAGCATTGAGGAAGGAAGATTTTGGTGCTGATTTCTGGATTTCTTTGAATGCATAAAGAATGCTGATGTTCTGTTTGTCTTGAACTGGTTGTTTTGTTTTGAAGTGATGCTCAGATAAAGGCAGTACAGGAAACCCAAGAAGAGGCACGAGCTGTTACCTCTTCAAAAAACTATTACATCAAATTAAAACAAAAATAGCCAGAAGTAGAATTACAGAGCAGCCCAAAATAAATTTTCCCTTGTGGTCCCATGCTTAGCTAACCCATCCGCTAAGGTGTTTGCTGATCTTCCCACCCAAAGAGAGGTAACAGTCATGTTTCTCGTAAGCCAGTTGACTTTCCTCAATAAATCTCTGTGTTGCCACATGGCTGAAGCTGGGTCTGTCAGCCATCCCACAACAATTTGAGAGTCTCCTTCCACTACTAGGTGCTGAACTCATAATTGTTCTGCAATCTGTATACCTTGTACCGCCGCTAAAATTTCAGCTCTATTAGAGTCTCCTATTCCCACGGGGCCTGAAAACAAGGCTAAGATGTTGCTCTCCGTATCTCTTAGCACCCCCTCCAATCCCTGAAGGGCCTGGGTTTCCTTGGCTGCTGCCATCAAAGTTCAGCTTTATCCATCCTTCGGGCGGGGGGATCCACACTGCAGATTCCTTGTCCTTCCTTGTATGGCTATTAGCCACCACTATCCAATTTCTCCATATATCATCAAAGGAATAGGTATGAAAGAAGTCCATAGTTCTCAACCAATGAATGGTCCTAGTCAATATACAATCCTCAACAGCCTGAATGCTTCTTTCCTTTTTCTTGAATATTCTTGAATTCCTTTCTTCCCAGATTGTCCACAATGCAGCTGCTCTAATACATCTCCACATCAACTTTCCTTTTTTTGTAGGCCACACAAAAAAAGGAAGGATCGAATAGCTGACTTAAGTCTGTGGACAGAACAGATTCCACCTGCACCCAAACAAAGAAAAAATCCAATTCCAAATAGCACTAGAAAAGGAACAAGATACAAGTAGGTGGGAACAATCCTCACCACTAGCCCTGCAAAGTACACACCAGTTAGGGGACAAACACATGAAAGGCCTTTTCTTCTGCAAGCAATTCAAGTTATTAATCTTACTATGAAACACCTCCTAGCAGAAAATAACAAATTTAGGTGGAATAGGTTTAGACCAAATCTCCTTGGTTGGAAAACCCCACCGCCTCAGGGAAGAGCAAAGGGACTTAAAGAAGGAAGCACAAGAAAATTGACCTTTTGGATGAGGGGACCATAATCTCACATCCACACTAAGGGGGTCCAAAAAGACATTGCCAAGAAGAGACAACGGATTTGAAACACTGCTAAGTTCATCATCCCTCAAACCTCTCCAAAAGCCAAAATCCCAACTTAAGGACGAGGGTGAAATAGGAGATGGGAGGAAATGAGAGAGAGCTTTTTCCTTGTAGAGGGAAATAGAATAAAGAGATGGGAATTGGTCCTTAAGAGCAACAATACCCACTCAAGTGTCTTCCCAAAACAAAGCAGAATTACCAGAATTGACGTCATACCTGACAAAGTTGAGGAATTGAGGGAGGATACTCTGGATTGCTTTCCAAGGAGATGCCGACGTTGCTCGACGTGATACACCCGCATCCCATCCATTTTCCAATCTGCCATGTATACTAGCTATCACTTCATGCCACAACCTCTCCCTTTCTCTAGGCCACCTCCACAACCATTTTGCTAATAGGGCTTTATTCTTGAGAGTTAACCTTCCTAACCCCAGTCCACCTTCCTCTTTGCTCCTACAAACTATTTCCCAATTGATTAGATGATCTTTCTTTTCCTCCCCTGGCTCCCAAAGAAAAGTTCTCATTAATCTCTCCAGCTTCTTAGCCCCTCTATTAGGAATCCTAAAGATGGATAAAAAATAGACTGGTAGGTTTGCTAGGGTGGCTCTCAATAAAGTTACTCTACCCCCTATAGAGATATAGTTCCTTTTGTTTTGAAGTGATGTTGTAATGAGTCTTTTGTTTTTCTGGTGGTGGTGACATCGTGTCACCTAGTTATGTTTGTACTATTTTCCTTTTTGGCAATAAATTTTTTCTTTATTTATCTCCAAAGAAAGAGATGGAAATTGATCTTTTAAAGGGGAAGGACCCAACTGCCCATGTGCCCAGAATTTAATTCGGTCCCCACTACAAAGATTATACTTGACCAAAGGAAGGAAAGAAGGTAAGATACCATTGATGGCCTTCCATGGCGAAGCTCAGGTTGCCTGATCCAATGCTCCAACGACTCATCCATTTGGATGAGAGCTCATGTATATTCAAAACCACCCTAGTTTCTTGAGGGAATCTCCAAAGCCACTTCCTTGATAGAACTAGGTTTCTTCTTTGTAAACAACCTAAACCTAAACCACCTACCTCCTTACTCCTACGTACGTACCACTTCCCAACTAACTCTATGATCCCTTTTCTCTTCCCCTGGCTCCCACAAAGTCTCTCATCAATTTCTCAATCTTTCTGCACATGCTCACCGGGACCTTAAAAGCTTATAGGTAATACATTGGCAGATTAGCTAAGATTGATTGGATTAGAGTGATTCTACCTCCCAAGTAGTACCCTTTTTTCCAACTATCAAGCTTATTCAAATTCTTTCTATTACTAGACTCTAGAAATTAGCTTCTTTCTAGTTGGCTCCTAGGGGTAGATCTAAGTACGCTGGGGGCCAAGATGAAATGTCACAACCTAGTATAGTTGTACAAGCCTCAAGTTCCCTATCATCCAAATTAATCCCTACCAGACAACTCTTATCAAAATTAATCTTCAAGTTTGACATTCTTTCAAAGATTTGCACTGTTAACTTCAAATTTCTAACCAATGTAAAGCACTTCGGTTTCCAAGTTATCTCCAACCATGAGTTCTCAGGCGGTAGGAAATGAACGGACGATGAGGTAGACTAGTAGGAGCCTTCAGCCAGAGACGGTGGAAGCCAAAGGACAACAAAAGTAGGTGATGGCTAGAAAAGTGGGTGGTAAGGAAGTAGGAGAGAAAAATGGGGGGATTTAGGGGAGGCAAGAACCAATAAAGTGGTCAAATGGGGAGAAGCTGAGACATGCAAAAGCAGTTAGTATCTCTTTGTGGACAAAAGAAGGTTCTGCAAAGATTAGGGTGGACAAAGATGACTTGTTCATTATAACAGAGGGTCTGGAGAATGAGCTGGAATCTTGCTTAGTTGGTGTAGTGAACACCACACGATCAGTGGAGAAGATTGAGCTTTGGGCTGCCCAAAGATGGAAGTTGAAGTGGGGGGGATTGAGGATTCAAAAACTGTTGGACTGCAAGCTGCTCTTCATCTTCGTGAATGAGGAAGAAGCCAAGAAGACGTGGTACATGGGAGACAGGAATATCGATGGGGAGTTGCTACAACTCGTTCCTTGGGACATGTGGAAGTTATTTTGGAACACAGGGGTGAGGAAAGCTTTCTGGGTTAGAGTTATTGGATTCCCAATCCACCTTTGGAGTACCAAATTAGTGGAGAAATTGGAGATTTGTGCAGAGCTTACTAGAGATGCATAATTCTATCCAAGCCAAAGAAATGGTAGAGTGGATTAGGATTAGAGTAAAATGGCAAGGTTACCCTCCAACTACCATTAGAGTAAAGGACAACGATTCACTGATAGAGTTAAGAGTCTGGCTGGAGATCCTACTTGATCATGTTGAGAGTCAGACAACTTGGAGTTAATCGGTGCTAGCTGAACTAGAGTGGGTTTATAGAGTTTTGGTGGGGTTGGACATTTCTGCAGAAGTGGCGGGAAGATTAAAGGGGAATGAGGTCTGGGTGTAGGAGGAAGCAGGGCGGGTGATCGCTGTTGGAGAAGAGGGAGGAGGTACAACAGAGAAATCGAAATCTGCGTGTTTGGGATTTAGGAACTTGGTTGAATGAGCCTAGAGCCGATGTGACAGAATCTGGTTATGGGCGATTGACATATATGTAGAGAGTGCTGATGCTGAGCCACGTGGGCTGCAGGATGAGCAGTATTTGTCTGGTGGTGCTCAAGTTTCAAATGACGGCCACCTTGTGGAAAGGGTGGCAGCCCGATGTATCGAGATCTTAGTTGGAATGGGGCTAGGCCAGGGGATCAGGGACAATCCTACGGAGGATAGAGAGTTTGATCAGAGGGGATCCATCACACCGGTTAAACAATTGGATTATTCAGGAGAAGAGGGACAAGCCAAAGAAGGTTTGGTTGAGGGCAATAGTATGGAATGAAGCCCTACTATTATGGAGGTGGACCACAACATTTCAAATGGGTTTTCTGAACTGTCTCAAGTGATGGTTAGTCCAACTAGTCTAAACACTGGTTTGAGTCAGGGACAAACCAAACCGTAACCCCCGCTCCCTTTTATTCCTAATGAGACTTCTCAGTCTCATTTTTTTCCTTGTCGAGCCTTTCAGTCAAGGGAGGCACATGAACAGCTTGTGGATTGCAACGACAGCAGATTTTAGGGTGATGGTCTTCTTTCCCAGTGCCACCAGAGAGAAGTAACACCTCCTTTGGTGAAGAGAGGTTCAATCATCAGTTGCAAGAGATGGAGATGATGAACACAATGCAGAAGCCGCTAGGGGAAGAACAAGGTGAATAAGATAGGGCAGTTGTGGTAGGAGGAGGAGGCTTGGAAGATTTGGGTTTCAACTTGGAAGTGTTGGAGGTAAGCCCTCTTGCTTTGATCCCTATAGATGGTCGGCAGTTGGGGAGGCGTCAGTGAACTGTACTAAGAACAAGTCACAAGGTGGAAGTGACACTCACATGTGGGGGATCGATTACAGAACCTTCAACGTGGGTGCTATCAAAGTTCTTGGAATTTGGTGCTTTCCTGGGAGTATCATTGAAAGGAATGAAAGAGGAAACGTTGAATGGGGGTGGATAAGAAAACTTTTGAGGAGAAAGGGAAAAAGGGGAGGACTTAGATGGAAGTCTTTAGGCTAGCATGGGGCTTGAATGAAAATGCAGGCTTGGTGGCAAAGGATGGTAAGGATGGAAGGAGGGGAAGAAACTCATCGTAAGGGCAGGGGTCCTAGGGGATTTTGACTAGAGGAACCAACCATGAAGATAGCCTTGTGGAATATTCGGGGTTGAATTCTGGCCTTAGGAGAATGGTGGCAGGTTTTATGTAAAGACTTGGAAGGCAGATGTTTTGTTCTTGCATGAAACTAAAATGGTTTTGGTGGAAGCTCAAGTTATCAGAAGCATTTGGGGAGATTGTAGTTGTGATTGAGTCATGTTGCTGGCTGAAGGTTCTACTAGGTTTGGTAGTAATTTGGGACATAAACACAGTGGAAGTAAATGGTACAGAAATGGGACAATTTTCGATCTCTATTTGGTGTAACTCTTTAGAAGATGATTAGGAATTTGTACTCACCTCAGTGTATGGTCCAAGTGACAACAGGCTGAGGGAAGATTTCGGGGTAGAACTTGATGGTGTGAAAGAAAGATGGGACATACCTTGTGTGGTAGGGGGTGACTTCAATAAAGTCTGCTTTACTTATGAGAAGAAAGGTGAGAGGTTTTGCTACCCTAATGGAAAGATGGGAGTTGGTGGATTTGCCTTTTCTGGGTGCTAAATATACTTGGATCAAGATGAAGCAATCTTAGTGAAATTGGATCGCTTTGTGATCTCCACAGAATGGAAAGAGAAGTTCCCAAATCTGTCTTGAGGCCTTACCTAGACCTTTATTAGATCATGCACCAATTTGTTTTGACTGTAAAGGTGTTCAAAATAGAACCCCTCTCTTCAGGTTTGAAAACCTTTGGCTACAAGAAGAAGGTTTTGTGGAGGAATTAAGGGGCTGGTGGGAAGAAGAGCAGGTGGTTGGGGCAGAGAGTCACATTTTTAGCAAAAAGCTAAAGGCTTTAAAGGAGAAAATAAAGATTTGAGTAACAAGGTGTTTAAGGGGTTGGAGCAAAAAAAACAAAAAAAAAGCCTGGAAGCTGGAGGTAATACAAGAAGTAGACAGAGCTGAAGAGGAGGGCCAAATTTCTCAAGGAGATAAGAGAAGAAGATTAAATTCTAAGGCAGAGTTTGACAAGGTAGCATATTAGGAAAAGGTGAAGTAGAGATAAAGAGCCAAGTGCTTGTGGTTAAAAGGAGACACCAATACAATTTTTTTTTTTTTTTTTTCATAAGATGTCTACAACTAGGAGAAGGGAAAACTCCATCAAAAGGCTGGTGGTGAATTGGGAAGTAGTGGAAGAGGAAGAGAGAATCAAAACTTGTATAGTTGATTTTTATAAGAATTTATACAAGGAGAATTGGAAATACATGCCCAAATTTGATGGGCTAAATTTTGATGGGTTCATGAATGAGCAAGCAAGGGAGATGGGAGGGATTTCCAAGAAGAGGAGGTGAGAGAGGCAATTGTGGACATGGAAGGGGACAAAGCCCCGGGACCGGATTTGGAATTTATTGGAAGAAAGGAATGCTAGAATATTTCAAGAGAAGGAAAGGAGCAGCCAGGAACTGAAGGGCCGTGTTGAATAGGGCAATACTTTGGCTGAAGACTTTGGAAAATTTTCATCAATTCTCATATAATGATTTTTGGGGAAACTAGTCAACAGTAGTGAGGTGTTTTTCCATTAAGAATAAGATAGTTACAAGGTGGTTTCCTCCGTCTGAAGGCTCATTGAAGCTGAATTTTGTTGGAAGTAGCTTGGGTAATCCAGGGTTATCTGGAATGGGGTCCTTTAGGATTCAGAGATTGTGTTAGGGCAGAGCTATTAGCAATTTGCAATTTGCAAACCAATTTGGGTAGAACATTTAATCATTGAAGGGGATTCCAAGTTGGTGGTGGGCTGGTTGAAAAACCCCGAGGATACTATATGGTGCTACAAGAACGAAATTAAGAAACTCAAATTGGTTGACAAGGAATATGTTGGTTTCTATACAGTCAGGGTGGGGAAATCAGCAAATGCTTTGGCTGATGTGCTACCCAAGCAAGGGGTAAATAGGGAAGAATTGTTTTGGGCTCAGCTGTGATTTCTGTAATTTATTCCTAGTTTACTTGTTAGCTATTGGGAGAGGCTGCAGCTTGTGCCTCTTCCTGGGATGCTGTATGAAATTACAATTTTAAATCAGTTTCTTAGTTAATAAAAATTCACTATTACTAATAAAAAAAAATGCCCTGGGACCGGATGGCTTTGCCTTGACTTTTTATAAACATTGTTGGGTGGATATTCTAAACATCATTGGAGGAATTCCATGTAACGGCAGCATTGGAAAAGAGTCTAAACTCAACTTTCATCACCCTTATTCCAAAGAAGGGGCTGAAGACATAAAAGATTATAGGCCCATTAGTCTGATTGGCAGGATGCATCATCTTGGAGTGCGAGGGGGCTTTTGTCGAAGGTTGATGGTGGACGGGGTCCTAGTAGTAAATGAATTGATTGACTCGAGGTTGAGAAGTGGAAGGGGTGGTTTGCTTTGCAAAGTAGATTTGGAGAAGGCATATAATCATGGGAAATGGAGTTTCCTGGACTATGTACTTAGCAGGGTGAATGAGAGGCTGGAAAAGGAAAGGGGAGAGTGGTTTCCTGGACTATGTACTTGCGAAGTGTTGGTACTCCTTCCTGGACTATGTACCCAATCTTGACAGGAATGGAAGCTATCATTAAAAAGAAAAGGAGGGATTTCCTCTGGAGAGGCTGGAAAGAGAAGTTCCACCTAGTAAACTGGAACAAAGTTTGCAAGCCCAAATCTCAAGGGGCTATGTACCCAATCTTGGCAGGAATGGAAGCTATCATTAAAATGAAAAGGAGGGATTTCCTCTTGAGAGGCTGGAAAGAGAAGTTCCACCTAGTAAACTGGAACAAAGTTTGCAAGCCAAAATCTCAAGTGGGGCTGGGTGTTAAAAGGGTGAAGAATATCAATATTGCTTTGCTAGGGAAGTGGTTTTGGAGGTTTGGGGAGAGTCAAAGAGGGCTGTGGAAAAGAGTGGTACAGGCCAAATATGGAGATAGGAATTTTGGGTGGGACCCAGGAGCTTCAAATCAGTCCTATGGGTGTTTGGTTTGAAAAGGAATTGAAAAGCCCGATATTTCGTTTGCAGCAGGTGTAAAGTTCAAAGTAGGAAGTGGGGAGTGGGTCAAATTTTTGAAGGATGTTTGGTGTGGGGAGAGGTCCTTGTCTGAGAGCTCCCCTGCTTTGTTTGAAGTGGCAGTGAACAAAGAAATCAAGATTACTGACTGTATGCAAATTCAAGATGGTAGCATGGTCTGGATCCCACAGTTCAGGAGGAATCTAAATGGTTAGGAAGTGGATGAATGGATAGAGCTACTGCAACTTTTATATGGTACATAGGTGGAGTTTGCCAAGTCTGACAGAAGAGTCTGGAAGTGGGAGAAGACCGGAAGATTCACAATTAAATCCTTTTATAAGGCTTTTGACATTGCAGAAGGATATCCAGTCCCAGCTCATATCATCTGGTGTAAAAATGTTCCTTCACATAGTTGTGTACTATGTGAAGGACAGCTGGAAACAGTGGATCACCTTTTACTGCACTGCAGCTTCTCCTTTCAGATTTGGAACAGAATTTCACACTTGTTTGAAGTACAACGTTGCTGCCCAGGATCAATAGAGGACTTTGTAAAGGGTTGGAGGGTGGAAGGGCTGAGTAAGAGAGGGAAATTAATCTGGAATGTAACTGTAGTAGTCATTTTCTGGTGCCTTTGGCAAGAAAGAAATGCATGGGTCTTCAAGAGTAAGATAAGTTCTGCTGATTCTATTTATCAGAAAATTTTGGGAAAGATGTTCTCTTGGTTGGCTGGTCACAGGTTGTTTAAGGGTGTAGGTTTTGAAACAATAATCTTTTTGTAAAGCAGGGTGGGGGTCAAGGTTATAGGGAACAACTTTTCTTGGTTCCTGAGTACATCATCTTGTTGTATTTGTTCATACTAAATACTAATATAATGATACTTTACCTTTTCTCAAATAAAAAAATTCCTTCACAAAAAAGAATTGTCATATGCAAACTGTAAATGAGTGAATGGCACCTTGTCTTTCCCAATTATCTAACCTTTCATCAATTGTCTCAAGTAAGCCCTTTAGATAAGTCTACTGAGGGCATCCACTACAAGTGTAGACAAGAAAGGGAGAGAGGGTACCCCCTGCCTAGAGGTGTCAATTGGACTGGATTTGGTCCAACCCAATCCAGTCCATTGTGAGTCCACTTAAATAAAACAATACAAATGGACTGGACCCAATCCAATCCAAATCCAATACAAACCAAATCCAATTCAATCCAATCCATTAAAATGTAAATGGACTGGATTGGATCCAATCCAAACTGAATGAAATATCAAAACTTATATAAAAAAGAACATATAAAAAAGTGCAAAAATATATTAAAATGAAGAAATTCTGAAAATTACAAAATATACCCTTTTGGCTTTGTAAAAGCACATCTATAAAAGTGCTTTGATAAAAGTACTTTCATAAAAGTGCTTTTACAAAAGCACTTTAATGAAAGTACTTCGTAAAAGTACTTTTACAAAAGTACTTCCATAGAAGTGCTTTGTAAAAGTACTTTCTTAAAAGTGCTTTTGTAAAAGTTCTTTCATAAAAGTGCTTTCATAAAAGTGCTTCTATAAAAAGTACTTCCATAAAAGTGCTTTTGTAAAAGCACTTCCATAAAAGTGCTTTTTGTAAAAGTACTTTTATATAAGTACTTCCGTTAAAAGTACTGTAAAAGTGATTTCATAAAAGTGCTTTCGTGTAGGTATTTCTATAAAAGTTCTTTTGTAAAAGTACTTTTATAAAACTGCTTCTGTAAAGGTGTTTTCATAAAAGTACTTTTGTAAAATGCTTTCGTAAAAGTATTTTTATAGAAGTGCTTTTGTAAAAGTGTTTTTATAAAAGTGCTTTTGTAAAAGTACTTTCATAAAAGTGATTTTATGACAGCTTCAGTTTTGATTGGTTTTAAATTGGACAAGGTTTTGGCCTCATGATCTGATTATTGGAAATTTGGTTTAGGTCCAATTCAAACTAATAAGAATAAGGACCAATTTATTTTGGATTGGCCCAATCCAATGATTATAATGGACCGTCCAAGTCCGATTTGATAAGGTTTGGATCGGATTGGATCTGATCCAAAACCGGTTGATTGACACCCTTACCCCTGCCTAATTTCATGCCTAGCAGGAAAAAAAAAGTCCACCATTGTGCCATTCATTAATACCGAGTTCCCGCAAGTATTCAAAGTTCAAACAACCCTAGATCCTTTTACATCATCTCTCTCCAAAACCATAGTGAGATAAGACTTCTATAAAAAAAGTCCAATCCATCAAATTATAGGTTTTCTCTAGGTCCAATTTGCATAGCACACATTTTTTTTGCTGACCTTTTCATTTCTTCAAAGCATTCATTTGCAATTAGAATTTGACTAATAATTTGTCTATTTTGCACAAAAGCCCCTTGATTTGACAAAATAATGGAGGGGAGGACTTAACTAATTCTTACAAACAAGATCTTGGTTATTATTTTATAGAGTCTGTTCACCAAACTTATGGGTCTAAAATCTTTAGGGTAAACCACCTCTTTCTGTTTTTGGGATCAAATCAAGGAATGTGGCATTCAACCCCGGGTTAATCACACTCCTCTCAAAAAATTCACTGAACACTGCTACGAAACCATTCTACAAAATATCCCAACAATCTTGATAGAAAGCCATAGAGAATCCATTTGGGCCTAGAGCTTTGGATCTATCTATGTTAAAAACAGTATCCTTGATTTCTTCCAACTCAAATCTTCTTCCCAGCCAGTTTTTTTTGACTCTTCAGATAAACTAGGCCAATCCAGACCTTCAACTCAAATTCTTTCATTTAAAGGTTTTCTATGGATTGATCTAAAATGTTCTGCAAATGCCCTAGCAATCTCCCCATGTTGAGTGATAACCTCTCTCCTATTTCCAATTTAGAAACAAAATTCTTCGTTCTTCTACCAATAGCCATTTGCATGAAGGAACTTAGTGTTTCTATCATCCTCTTGAATCCATTTTGACCTAGATTTTTGCCTCCAACTAATCTCCTCTTTAAACAAAATGTCCTCAAATTGCTTCTTCAATGACCATCTTAATTCTTTATCCCTTTCTTCCAGAGTACCCTGAGATTCCTTAACATCCAACACTTCAATTTGTTGAACCAGCTCCTCTTT
This sequence comes from Nelumbo nucifera, assembly GCF_055504915.1. Lineage (NCBI taxonomy): Eukaryota > Viridiplantae > Streptophyta > Magnoliopsida > Proteales > Nelumbonaceae > Nelumbo > Nelumbo nucifera. The sequence goes on from NC_142649.1 coordinate 61,301,500, forward strand.
TTTGTTCCCAATCTCCCAAAATGCTCTAAATTCCACACTTTGATTTTATCTTTTAATTCTTGCAATTTCCTGTGAAACGTCATTCCTTTCCATTAATTCTAGGTCTGCTTCCTTCCCATCATTCCTTTACTTTCTCAACAAACCCCGGATGACATAGCCACATGTTTTCAAACCTAAAGGGGGGCATGACCTCCACCAAGAAGCTCCTCTTTATAAAGTGTAATAGGCCAGTGATCAGAAGTTACCCTAGGTAGTGCCCTAGACACAACATTGCCCCAATGCTTATCCTAATCCATAGAAAAGAGGTGTTTTGCATCCCCAAAGACCATGCTGCTCCTTTCTTGCTAGATTCTACATTATGGAGCATATCCCCATGATTTTCCCACTTTTATTTGTTGGTGAGAAGAATGCTTTCACCTGTTCTAATAGGACCAAAGTTTGCTGATTCACTTGATAAAACATGTCTTCTCTCTATAGGACTTGAAGATCAGTCTGGATCATCCAAAACTAAGTGGAGAAACAACTGTGCAAAGTGCAATTACAGAAGTGGCTGCAATGGTGGGGGAGAATGTAAAACTTAGAAGGGGGTTATCAGTGTCTACATCTGCACATGGTGTTGTCTCTTCCTACCTCCATACTTGTCCCCAACCAGGTACTGTAACTCCAAACAGCTTTCTCATGTTTGTGGCTTTTTGGGAAGATTAGTGGGTTTTCATTCTGGAAAAGAATTGGTACATGATAATCACTGCAAGAAAATATATGATACTACATCCTTGTATTGATATGGTGCAGGTTTGGGTCGTATTGCGGGAATTCTGACTCTGGAAGTAGAGGATGATAGTGTTCGGTTGGATGCTCTCCAGGGAATTGGTTCACAATTGGCAATGCATATAGTGGCAGCAAAACCATTATTCTTATCAAGGGAGTCTGTTTCTTCTGAAGCAATAGAGAGTGAACGTGAAATACTGAAGTCTCAGGTAATTTATGACACATCAGTTTTGCACTACTGGTTGGGACCTGTAAACTATGAATCTGAGTCATCATGGCTAGACACAAATAAGAAAATGGAAATTATTAATTAGGCCCTCATGATCTGATTCCGTTTTAGATTTTTATTAGCGGATTCAATTAGATTAAATTGTGATGTGTTCTGGTTACAGGAAGGTTGCAAAGTCAGTTATTTTCTTGCTTGTTCTTAGTTTTAATGTGATTGTTATGCCACCTCCATTTTTCTGAGAAAAATAAGTCAGCCTTGATAAATCTAATGTTTTAGACCTTTTTATATGAATATTTTTTAGATCTTCATGTGCTACGTAGTCAGTTTTATTAAACTTTTGTCTAGGTGATTGCTTTGCCTGGTTAATGTCTGTATCAGGGTCCAGGCAGGCTCCACTTAAGTTTCCCCTTAGGGATGCCAAGGCGAGAAGGGATTGGCCCAAGGACAAAAGAATTCAACACTTCTAACAAAACATTGTTATATTTAAAGAAGAATGCCTTACTAGAGGCACAAGGGAGGCTGCATGAGAAGTTAACTTTCTGAAAAAGTTTCTCTTCTCTAAAATACAATTTTTCACTTGTGAATAATGAAATGTCTTTCCTCCCTAACTATTATTAGTTGGCCTACTTTATAAGAAAAAATGTATTTCTGAAGGGTGTCAAGGGATATCATTGAACTAATGGGC